>NW_015634502.1:493204-516512 GCF_001515625.1 Sinocyclocheilus rhinocerous
TTTACTTGTTCTATTTTTTATTTATTTTTATTTTTTATTATCTGTGTTTTTTGTACTGTCACTGTCATTCTGTTACACTGTGGAAGCTTCTGTCACGAAAACAAATTCCTCGTATGTGTAAACATACCTGGCAATAAAGCTCATTCTGATTCTGATTCTGTTTGGGTCAGTAATTTCAGCCCTCCAAATCTATTTTGTCCAAAAGAGAAAAAAAAAACGAATATTTTTGCTTGCCAAAATTTGTCTGCATCACTACATTTTATGTTTTAAATCATATTTTTTAAACGTCGGAAAGAAACATAAAAAATCTTTTCAAATCCAAAACATGAATATATTTCATATAAAAACTCATTTTTCATCTTTTCATATTGTTCAGAATATCCAAAGCCTTTTCTATTCACAAAAGCAGAGAATGGCCAGTGGCTGTCAAGCTCAAATCATCTCGTATTGTGTTCCACAGGCTTTGAAACAAAATAAGGGTGAATAAACAATGACATCATTTTAATTTTTGGGTCAACTATCCCAGTAAGGCGTCAGTACAATTAGCACATACCTTCCACACCTCATCTGACTTTAAGACCAACACGACATTTCATATAATCTCGGCAGCAAATTTTTCTCTAAGTGTGAGCAAGGCCAAACCCATCTTTGCTGTCCCCGCCCGGACCTCTGTATTTTGTACAATACAAATTTTAGTGAAATAATTACATAATAAACTACTTACTTTGGTGCTGCAAATAAATTATGCAACACCAAGAAAAAAATGACTTTTATCTTTAAGCTGAATTCAGTTTTAATGGTTAAAAGGTGAGATGCAAGTAAGTTGCTTAGCAATTTATATTTCACAACTGTGCTAAGATACAAATTGTTAATATTCAGGGAGGCAAACAATTCAACCAGAGCTATTTTCACCACATTACAATTAAGAATGAAAGTGCATATTGCAAATGAAAATAACTTGGTTACACTTTCCTGATAGTCTTTTAGTAAATTCACATTTCATCCTCAGACCTACACTAGAACATGGTAAAACCTGTGGCTTTGACAAGTGTGTTTTTAGGCTGTGGTTAGCACAGTCATTCAGACTATTAAATTAAAAATATTCGCAAATAGATCAAATGCATTACAATAATTACTATTTTTCTTTCTACGTCTCCTTCATTCCATTAAATTTCTTTTATTAATAAGAAACCCCTATGTGTCTGCAACCTTTCTATATTGTAATGTTTATGGCTGGTCTGTGCTCAAAATTTAAAGGCATAGTTCACCTTAAAAATACAAAAATCTATTATCATTCTGTTATCATTTACCTATTCAAATTTCGTCATTTTAAACCAAAATACTATTTTTCATCACCATGTGTTCACTTTTTTCCAGATGTCTTAAAACACACATATGTAGATGAGGGCCTGAACACCCCAAAAAAAGCAAAAACCCTGTGTATGGCCATGAGTGTGAGAAGGTTAACTGTCGGGGTAACAGGGTGGAGGACGAACTATGTGATACCTTGGTGAGCTCCACCTGCATCTCTTCTGCCTCCTCTTCTGTCAGGCCTGGTGGTAGATTCCCTCCACTGGCTACATCTATAGATGACACTGAAGAGCCAACAGACAAAAAAAACAACAAAAAAAAACAAATTATGGATCAGGGGTTGTACATGAGGGACCTTATCTAGACAGTGACGCCAAGAAGAACTACAGCTGTGTTTCTTTTATTTAAAAATAGAGTACTTAATCTAATTCTAGTTTTAAGTATCTCCAGCTAGGTCAACACTACATGTTCAGCTGTCAGGCCGAACAGCACTGATCTATTATAGACCTGGCATGAAATGTGCCGACAGTTTTAGTGCACCCAATTAAATCCAATACAATTAAAACTGAGAAAAATTATTAAATGGAGGTTTTCATGAATACTCATGGCTTTCCTATAGGGCACTCTCTTTATAACCCTTTAAATACGAGTTGTTTTACAATTTTTATTAGCGCCACCCACTAGACACGCATCTTCGCTGCACCTGCTCAAAGCACAGAAAACTCACCCACAGACACTTACCGTGCTCAGAGGAGTCCATTTCGGATAAAATACGATCTTTGATTACGTTTACCTATGTGTAAACAAATGTCACCGCGTATATTTTGGGATGGATGAAAAAAGAAAGTTGACCCTCCCTGACTTCAGCAACGTACACAAGAAGCTTTAGTTTTAACCAGCGACGAGCTTGAGCTTCCGGGGCGCGGATATGACGTCATCACGCCCTGCGCTCGCTTCTATGCACTGTGAATATAATTCGAACTAGTTTTTTTTTTAATGGTTAATATTTAGTGTTTAAAACAACCTGTACCACGTTTATGTCTCTTACCTAAGAATACAGAACATAGACTATTTTTATGTTGCACTTTTTGGAAATATATTTGTTAAATATTTGTAAAAGGATTTGGTTGCTGGTACTTTCCCCTGAAGATATAATATGGTAGCCTATAAATGATGGTTTTTCATTGCACTAATATTTAATTTTGGGTAAATGCTTCATTCATAAATACAGCAATGGTCATAATATTAAGGAATAAATTAAAGCAAAGGGTTAAACATAAAAAATGAAAATATAGTTTATTAAATATTGTTCTTTTTAATTGTTTTCCTTATTCATTTTATTTTTATATACAGCCTATAGAGAATGGGATTCTCTCACACTTGACTCATCCATCATATTTATATCTTTTTTCCACTTCACTTGTTCTCATTTCACCTTCATAGTGTTTTTCTTTTTTTTTACTGAAAAGTAATTTTGTTGTTTTTATTTTAAGAAGACTACACTCACATCAAATGTTCATAAACATTTATTTTACACCAGCAAATAAATGTTTTTTTTTCTTTTAGTCATACAATAACCATGCTACAACATAAAGGTCTAGTATTATGCTTTTTAATAATTCAGTGTATGTACAAGAGACCTTCACTATAGAACTATGTGTAGCATAGTTTCAGTCAAATTCATGTAACATACCATTTGAAACAAGGACAATTCATTATAAACATGACAAAATAAGATCATAAATAAAAAAAATGCATAAAATTACCATTTCACTATAATTACACTAAACATTTTCTCTTCTTTCTGAAGACATAATATGCAACAATTTCCTGACCATTTTTCTCCAGTATGTTTTATTTTTTCTTCTTTAAGCAAGGTATTCATTCAACGTAAAATCCAACATTTTAATGACTAAGCCATACTCTTTATACGAGTGTAGTTCTGATACAGATAAATGCACAGGGAAAAAAAGACCACAGAGGCTAACATCCATTAAAAACCATCTAGAGCATTGGAATAAGGGAATGAGAAAGAGAGTAAGAGAGAGGAGAAAGAGAGCAGATAGTGACCGAAGATACCATTGTACTCGATAATGAAATGTAAACAATTCAATGAAAAATTATTGGCCGTTGAAAAGTAACTAGAAAAAGTGAATGAACATGGCTGGTGACATTTGTATTTGGCTCCAGGTAGAGCTAAGATGGAAAATGAAAACAGACAGATGACAAACAAAATTCAGACCTGCCCACGTAAGCAGGCAGAGTAAAAAAGCACGAGTTAATATGGCATTGATGGTCATCTTAGTGTTTGTAATTGCAGATTCAGGAAATCAGGTTTGGTATAAGAAGGTTATTAAAGCACTTTCAGTTATACTTGACGAGAGAACTGACCATGTGTACTGAGGCGACACAGATCCGTTTAGCTGTTGGTGATGTCGCCATACACACCATCTAATTCACAATTTCACTGAAAACAAAGCATAAACATAATCAACAGCAACACAATGCAGTTTCAGGATCCTATTACATAACTAGGCTATATGACACAAAAATAGTTTAGTTTAATCTTCTGAGGGATAATGCCACATTTCTGAGGCTGCTCAGAGGAGAAACATAATCAAATAAATGCTAGTGTTTGCAGGTAGCATCAAACCTTAGCTGCTCAAATAATCTTCAGGACATCAAGGATTACAAGTTTGTTGACGAACTTGCAATTTAACAAAAACTGCCAAGAAAAAAATCTCTCACGTAGTCTTCCATTTGCTTCATTGTGAAAAAGCCTGTTTTTAAGACAATTAAGATTTTAGCATTATTCTCATGACAATTAAGAATATTTCTCTCTATCCTTATACTGCAGAGAACAATCCCATGACCACTACTGTTATTTAAACACATTACAGAAATGTCCTAAAAACAGGCTTCATTTTATTTAGGTATAATATATATATTTTGTCATTTCAGGCTTTGAGAGACTGGACTTTAAACATGTATCCAGATGCTTGTAGTGTTAAAAAAAAAACTTTGCCACTTCAATAAATAAATTGGAGGAACAAACATCATACATGGCTACCGCTCAGGAATGAATGTCTTTAAAATAAAAGCATTTCTCTCACAATAGACAGCATATCTTGGCATAGGGAGACTCAAGTGACCACAAGAGGCCATCACCACAGACACCAATAATAGTTATCTTAATAACGATATGCGGCAACAACTAAAATATAAAAATGACCAAAATATACATATATTGTACATACACATGATGTGTATAGATTGTATATCCATATAAAAATGTCTCATTTGTTAGTTTCCACCTTAAGTACACACTCACTGTGATATGACACTATGGGAGTTTATGTTAGATTGTGTTCAAAAAAGAGACACAACTGGGCCAAACTGAGCTTAACACTAAGACCAAAGCCAAGAGCCCAACGTTATCGCACATCAACGAACAACCTACACACTACACAGACATGACAGTTAAATCCATTCCATATATAGAGAAGAGTCCTAAGTTTGGCTCAGCTTGTTACAAATGGTTCTCAGAATAAGACAGGAACACCAACACCCAGATGTAAATGAGCAAAATACTAGGAAGGAATGAAATATTAGAAATTGCATCATTTTTATCTCTCTCTGAACTACTTATGGATAAACAAAGCAAAGCAATCCAAAGAACCCAATTAACGTTGAATGTTGCTGTTAATTTCAAAACTGAACTCAATTTCATGACACAAAGCAGAACAAATTGCCTACAGGGACACGGAAGATTCAAACTCTGCAGTAAACCAGGAATATTGGTGAGGTATGCGAACAGAATATTTGAGATTTTAAAAATGCAATATATTCCTGCTGTTTCTCAGCGCAGTCGCACTAGTCTTCCAACACCTATGGCAAGTTCACAGAGTCAAATTTAAACCACACTCAAGTACTTATAAATGGGAACAAACATTTCATGTCAATAAATATACCAAAAACGAAGTCAAGGAACAGTGCATGCCACAGGACGACGAGCAAATCTGGCTGGAGGAGCAAGGGAACGAGCGGAAGGCAAGATCGGAGGTCAAAGGCAACAAAGAGATCAGGGTCAACGACAGGATCTTTTTTAATCTTTTTTCTTAAGCTCGTTTTATAAGCTACGGTACGGTGAGGCGAATGTGAGCAACTCTTGTGTGGGTGATGGAAGTGGTGCGTGAATAAGGGACAGGATATGCTAAAGAATTCAGCTTTCGGCTTTCCTCCTCTCAAAAACAGGCTTTTTTTAATTGTAGTTGAAGGATTCTTTCCATTCATTTTTTTTTTCCTCTTGGAGAGATGATGCAGAGTGGTGAGAGACAATCCCCAGGGTGGAGGTGAAGAGAGTGGGGCATTTAATTGAAGCCGGTGTCAGTGTGGTAAGTAGTATGGTAACCGTCAGACGTTAGCTGGGTGGTTTCTGTGGCAGACGTGGGCTGCATCACGATGGGCTCACCTCCACCTGCCTCTGCAGAAAGATTTTAACAGGACATAATGGTTTAAACATAAAGAATCCGGAGGACAATAGGGATAGCTGTTTAAAGGTGGCATGTTATGGGCATGTAACACACATCTAACCTCTCTCATCGGACTGCAGTTGGGCCTCTAAGTCTTCAGGGGAGACATAGAATTCCTGTTCCTGTCCCTCAGGTGGCCGCGGTTTACACTTCCCACAGCAGCAGTTACAACAACAGCACAGGCAACAGCAGAAGTAGCAGCCTGTAGCCAGGCCACAGAAAATAAACAGAGCCTGTAGGGGGAGACAGAGAGCAACACAACAAATTAGAGTTAAAGGTGGGGTATGCATTTTTTCAAAAACGCTGTAGAAAACTGAATCTGTCCGAATAGCAAAACAAACTTGTAGCCAATGAGCAGTAAGGGGCGTGTCTACTCATGATGCGGAGGAGAGAGCGCTCAGTGCACAGGATGGACATTAGCCGAGACTGATTATAATGAGTTCTATAGTATTTTGTCCCGCCGCGCCACTGGCGTCCGGTGTAGACACGGTGTAACATTGGTTTTGCTTTGTTTCACAGAACTAATTGTTGCCTGGGTTGCGTACGGGTGGGGCGGCACTATCAAAATAGGGGCGAGACCCTTTTGGGATAGGGGCGTGTTTGTTTTGGTGATTTTAAATATCAACATTGGCTACCAGAAATCACGTACCCCACCTTTAAAAAATAAATTACTGTCTAAAAGTTAGGGGTAAGTAAGAATTTATTTTTCTTTTATGAAAAAATTTATACTTTTATTTAGGAAGAATGCATTAATTATTCATTAATTAATCATTAATTATTGATCAACAAAAAGTGACAGTAAAGACATTTCTATTTCAAATAAATGCTGTTATTTGAACTGTCTATTCATCAATAAATCCTGAAAAACATGTATCAAAGTTTTTACAGAAATATTAAGCAGCACAATTGTTTTAAACATTGATAAGAAGAAATATTTCTTCAACACCAAATCAGCATATTCGAATGATTTCTGAAGGATCGTGTGACACTGAAGTAATGTATAATGAAAATTCAGCTTTGCATCACAGCAATAAATCATTTTAAACCTCAAACCTTACATTAAAACGTATAAATCCAGCCAGAAACACAATCTTACCTTGGCCCACCAGCTGGACAGGACAAAGTAAGTGTTGACGTTCTCTTCACCAAACTGTTCAGCCACATAAAGTCCCAGAGAGCCATACTTGTCATAGATATTTCTCTTTGTTGGGTCGTTAAGAATGGCATGGGCATTGTTTATCTCTTTAAACTTATCAACTGCCTCAGGGTTGTCAGGATTCTTGTCAGGGTGATATTTCAATGCCAATTTCCTTTAAAAGATAAAAAGGGCACATAAACTACATTAAATGCTGTCACATTTTGGTATTTGGACATACTATTATTATTTTTTCATTATTTGTATCAATACATCCTATTGGAATGGACTCTGATAGACTGTTGCAAAATAAATAATACTAATAAAATAAAAAATAAAATAAATAAGAATTACTTTTTTTTTTTTTCAATATCTATTCTAAACTAATCGTGAACAAATTATTAATTTGGTGTAACATTGAAACAAAAATATGAAGATGGGTTTCTGATTTCACAAATTTGGACACCTCTCAAACCAACCAGGCATACTGGAGTGTTTTTATTTCTATCAATATATCTGATGTGGATGCAGCCCAAAAGACCTGTCAATCTCACAAAAAAACAAAAAAAACATTTTCTAATAAATTTGAAAAATAAAATAAATGAGAACAACAATTTAATCTTTGTTCTCTATTAGTGAAGCAATTTTTACTAAATTGAAAAAAAAAAATCATAAAAAATCATGAAAACTATTTTTTTAAATGCAATTAAATTTAATGTACATAGTTAATATTTTCAATAATATCACATTTTTTAAATATACAGTAAAATGTGTTTAGCATCACAATATTATTAATATATATTTTTTTAATATATAAAATATTCCAAAAATAAAACTGGCATTGAGAGTCATGAAATATCATTCATGCATAATACAATGATAGCAATGCTGTGATATTTCCAGGTTACTGTACCATGAAAATCTCACACTGTGATATCGCTTTAAAAAACACTTCATAATGAGATCCATTACTTTCGTGTAGTCCTAGGATAGCTAAAACTGTGCATGGCAAACAGCCCCTGAATGCACTTAGTTTTATTGAGCTGCAGGGTTCCACATTGCTGTATGCTGCATTTAGCCTATAAACATCTGATGAAGACTCCAGCCAGTAAAAGTGAAAAGAAGCAAGGCAGAACGCTGAACAGGGATGCTGAGGAAAGGACAGAGCTTCTCAGACTCACCTGTATGACTTCTTGATGTCATCGACAGTGGCCAGTTTGTCGACACCGAGCACATGATAGAGTGATTCTCCAGAGGTGGAGAGAGTGCGCTGCCTCTGCTGCTCAGCCATGGCAAATCAGGTCCTCAACAATCTTAACACACACAAACACACAACATGCTGCATGGCAATATTACAAAACTCTTCAAAATACAAAGCATGAATATTGAAGCATTTCATTTGAACAACAGGGAACGTCATGATGCAATATTTCCAAACAAGGACACTGGGCTAATGACAAACGACCTTCATCATAATCTTCATCACTGTAAATCAAAAGTAATCATGGATCCTCATTATTTGCTAAAGTCTTTTCTTGCACTCTCTCTTTTTATCAGGCTTTGGTTTAGTCACCATAAGTTTACTTAAGTTCTCTTTGTTTATTATATAATCCATATTCTACAGTGTGACTAATTTAACATTCAGTGTGGCTTGCAGTTGTGTTTCATGTAGTTTGGCCAATCTGGGGTCTAATTGAAATCAGATGACATGGCATATGTAGAAAGTCTCTCCTTGCACTGCATAAAAGTCCTTTGTTCAAAATATTAGAGAGCAGTTTTGCTTTAGTTAAGATGCTGCTGTCAAATCTCAGTAATGAATGATAGCAGACTGCTTCAACTATACAACTAACATGTCTACTCTTCAACACAGATAATGGCATTTTCACACAAGGCAACGCTGAAAATGTTAAATCTGGAATGTCACTGTGGCAATTAGGATGAAATCAAATGCTTTTAAGTTATTTTTTGAACATTATATTTATAATATTATCTAATATATATAAAAAATACATTTGGATAAAGTTGGAATACTCTCAAACTGAAGTAAGGTTTTATTTCATAAAACATTTAAGTAAACATTTAAACAACTTGAACTGAATTTCACAGATCTATGATTTGAGCAGAAAACAGATATTCCAAAGCGGTGAGCTTTTCCTCTTCCAAGTAATTTGCTGTTCTGATTAAAACTAACCAACAAAATCTCATTCAGTTTCTGCTCTCATCAACGTTTATCAACCGTTTATCAACCCTTGGAGTTGATAAATATGTACTGATTATAAATTTGCCTCTAAAACCCCAGAGGACACAGAAAACGCATTATCAGATGAACAGCAGACATGCAGCGAGAACATGTCCGATATTCTCCAGATTATAGTTTGGGGTTTAAACTCTAAAACCACTCAAGATAATTAGTAGTTTAATTGGATTTCAGATCAATACTTAAACGTAGAGACTTAACAGATCAGCTGGATCTTTTAAAGACGGGATAAAGGTTTTATAGGGCCCAAATAACAATGAATATCATGCTGCTTCTGTTTATCTGTCATAGCATGATGTTCGGGCTGTTGACACAAGAACAGTATCACAAAGATGTTTCTAATGACAACTTGCCTGACTGCACACTAATAGTTATTTTCAACAAATCCTTTACTACTGTAATGATGACATAACTAGCACTCTCTAGTGATCATATAAGCAGTACTCATGATTCACCAGCTGACTCACACTTTTCCTATCGGCTGATTCTTTCGTGTTGATCCCCAGAAAGAGAAATCGATACCACAGGATATCACAGGGTTCAGTTTCCAGCAGATGCCATATTCACAACCTAACAGGGTGATGACAGATTTTTACAAGTGTCACCTTGTGAATCAATCAAATCCATATAGTCAGATTTCAGTCGTACTATCGTGTACCAGAGAACATGAAATACAAAGACTTACACTGTTTCATATCAGTAGAATAAAGCAAGTGTTAATCTGTCTCTCCATGTGCTTGCTTGTCTCATCATGTCTGGAGAGGCCTGGGTTTGTCAAATCAATCTTGTGCACCACAATAAGCTTTCCTCAGCTGACTGTAGTACCTCAGATTGTTTACTCAGCACTGCCAGACCCCAATAATTCAGACTAGCATTCAGGGCTTCTGAGGAAGAGAGTGAGACTCCTCAAAGAAGATATTAGGGCATCTGTGTGTGTGACGTTAGTTTGAAAAAATCTAAATGTAGCATTGTGCATCATTTATAATTGATCCGTAAACACCAAACTCTGTTGTGAACTTGGGTTTTTATATGTCATATACGCTGTTCACTGTAAGCGTTAATGATAAACATCTATATAGGATAAAATTATGATAAAAATCCTTAGTATTACAAATGTTACGTGTGGACGTTATGGATGCACATTTTCCAGAAGCATCGTGAGGATTCTCGAGATGAAGAAATGGCTTGGTTGCATTCAGCTTCACGTCGTTCCATGACACTTTCAAACAGACCCACCCATGATCCCCAACATGGTGTCTGGGTTGACAGCTCACAAGATTTTTGCAACAAAGCCAGTAAACTGGAATTATAGGAAGAGTTTCGTTAGCTGTTCGTAAACGCGCATTGTTATATTCTTTTAAAGAACCGACTCAATCGATTCCTGGACGAATGACTCGTTTGAGTTGGTTCTTTTATTCACTCACTCCAAAACATATAGGCTAGCGAGACCAGTATAGTGCGATTCTCAAACGAAAGACTGAAACTTACATCTGAATAACTGGTTGTTCAAACGGAAACGTGCTGTTTAGTAGTATTCTATAAAATAAATCAACTGTATATGTTACCAATTTAAAAAAATTATTAGGGCCAATCATTCCACTGCATTTATTTAATTCTGTGAAATCATTCCACTGCATAAAAGTCTGTGAAATGTGATTAAAATGTGTAAACACGACTATATCTGTTCTATTGAAATCTTAAATAATTTTATTACTTGGCAACAGGACCCCCGGGTAAATGCTGCACGATTCCCATCCCTACCGTTTACAGATCGACACGCAACTGCGCTATTCTGTCTGCATGAAAGCGCGCTCGTTTTTATAACACGAAATGTCGCACTGTGTGTCCGTACTACAACGTCTCTATCTCTATATGTCAACAAGAGAAAATACACACATGATTCATTCATTCATATTATAAAGTTGAGGAGGGGCGCTTTGCTGATGCGAATCTGAGCAACAAACGGAAATTTTTGTCTGCCCTTCAAAATGCAGATTGCGATCTACTGTGTCAGTTACTGCAGTAGATTACTTCACCAGAAGGAAAGGTTTTACAGTTAATCTCTGACTTGCTTCGCTTCTGCATCACCAGGAAGGGCCTCGGTGCTTTGGTTTGCTTTGCGCTCCAGCATCCATATTCTCTGGCCTGTTAGCTCGCGCTCCCGTTACACCACATAAGACCAATTCACCCAAGCCCAGGATAAATCAGGAGAGCAGGCACATTTTTTTTGCCGTGGTTTCAACGCATGCACCGCTTACCGTTTTGTCGGCCCCGACGTCGTGATTTAATTTCAGTGCGTTAAAGGAACCGATGTTAAATTTGTGGTTGCATCCCCGGGAACCGCGCGATCACGTAAGTGTATCAGATGCAGCAGATATCGCTCGGCTCCGCCCACCCGTGACATCACCACAACGACGTGCGCATCACCCCCTGTAGAACTAGGCCCGTTTCACTGGATGAAAAGGGTCTTACACTGTCATCGAGAGGATATGGATATTACCTAATGTTATGTGTGTTTAAAGAATGGTAATTATCTAATTTTAGATTTTCTGTGTGTAATGACCCTTTATGTTTCATATTGACTTGTGATTTTTCATGCGGCTCCGTCCTCTGTCGCCACCTTCTGGTGAGTGAAAGAACTTGCATCTAATAATTTGGAGGCTACACAAGAGCTCATTGATCACTGATCAGAAACACTTAAGACTGTGACAGTTTTATTATTCTAATCATATTAGTTGAATGACAATTGTCCTACTGTTTCATATACTTTACATTTTAGATAAATATTTGTTATACAAAACATAAAACATGTTTCATTACATAATTTTCAACCAGCCCTGCTAATACACATTTAAATTAATAAATATATACACTCTAAAACATGATATAAAATACAAGTTTTGAGGAGTTTCAATCCATTTGTTACAAATGACAAATGAAAGAAACCCCAATATGTCTGAAAGGAAGAATTTGTTTTCAACATGATGTTGAGATGATCTGAGGCTGATCAACTCGCTTTGCTTCACCCAGCGCTATGAATACGGTGACACCAATGATGTTCACCAGAGCCAGGATTGAGAACACATTCACCCAGGAACCTGTGATCTCAATCATGTAGCCAGACAAGTATACCAACAGCAAACCTGTGAAATACAGTACAAAGAGAATAAGATATGGGGAAAGAAGAAGAGCAATATATAAACAGGAATTAAACAGTACAAATGTGGTGAGATGTTAGATATAAGTAACTGCACAGGACTTGAATGTGAACTTATAACATTTTGCAGTATAGTCTAAATTATGAGAAAAAGTTTAAATTATGACATACTAAGTCTTTTAAAGTTATGAGATAAAAGTTATAATTATGAGATCAAGTGTAAATTATGACAAACATTTGAAATGAGTAAGTCATACTTCTAAGATAAAAAGTCAAATTTCTGACATACTACGTATTAATTATGTGATGAAAAGTCCAGATTATAAGATAAGAGTTGTAATTATGAGATAAAATTCTAAATTATTACAAGAAAAAGTCAAAACTATTACATACTAAATCATAATTATGAGATAAAGTCTAAATTATGATATGAAAGTAAATTATTGTCATATAAAGTCAAAATTGACAATATGTCTGACAGCGAGTTATGAAATGAAAAGTCAGTTATCATTGTCATAATTATTTTGTCATATATTTATAATTATGTTTTGAGTTTTAATTTGTCAAAATGATTACTTTTATGTCAACATTTTCAGATGAAAAACAGATCACCTTCACTATTTACATTTTTCTAACTGTCAAATAGAATTCAGAATGTGTACACTGACCTATCAAAAAGTACTGTGACTAAACTATTTAAATACACCTTCTACAGGTATATTAATGTCCAGTGGACTGTAGTCTGCATACATGTAATTGGTTACATTACAGAAAAAGGATTATAAACCCACCAGTAAAAGCAGAACATGTGTTCATAACCCCTGCAAGAAAGAGAGCAACATATTTAGAACAATACTTATTGTGTTTTAATGAAATAAAATAAAATAAAATTAAATAATTAATTTTTACAAGCAAGAGGTAGACTCACCAAACAGGGCTCCTGCACATGATGGTGCCTGGTCATGCACATTCACAGACACCCCACTGAAAATACACACACAGGTTTCTCTATATAATGTTAGCTCTGTTGATTGGCTAAATCTTCTACACATTTATATTTGAGTATGAAAGATCTAATAGACTGTATACAGGGTAATCAATGCTGTAAGATCATGTTTTGGATATGACAGTTCATTCTAACCTATTATTAAATGTGGACAGCCCAACAGCCAGAGACACACAAGCAACCGCATGGATAAAGCTGTCCGTCTTACAGAGAAGGAAGATGAACACACTGGCTAATCCCATTGCACAGAACTACACAAGCATGTTTCAAACAGACACACACAAACACAATACAGATTATATATTTTGATGCATTATATGAATTCTTATGTTAATGTAATTGTACAGAATATCAGGGCAGAGTAAAGTTAATAGCTTGTGTTTTGTTACCTGCATCAGTTTCATTACAGATGCTGTCCCCGCAGCCTGACATAAAGATATAAATGTGACTATTTACGGCAAGATATTTTGTTATGATTATTCACAGAAACATCAAGGTTACAGGGTAACTGCCACGTTAAGACAAAGAGAAATGAAATTAGAGGTGGCAATTTGGTATGAATTCATACGTTTTGATTTGTATGAAAAAATTTTTTGTTTGTTTTTTTTAGAAAAAGTAAGCAAGAAGGTCCATCCTTAAACCTAATTGTCAGTGTGGAATAAGCAGATTGTATGAAAATGTACAAATTAAATGCAGAAATACATACAAATTAGCCACCAATTCGCGAAAACAAAATAGTTATGAATTCCCATCAGAGTGCGTTGGATTTGTTCACCTTGCCTAATGAGATGATCAGAGATAGAGCCTCCAAACAGTGAAGTGGGCAATGCCACAAACCAGGGGATCACATTAAACACCCAATCCTGTCATCAAACAAAATAGAGAATGCTTTAACAAATGACAACATCAAACAACCAGAAAAAAAACCCCATCAAAACCTCATGAACTTCCTCTAGCCTGTTTGAGTGCACAAAAACTCATTCACCATCTTATGATTGAACATTTCATTTATTAATATAGAGTTAGACATTGTAACTAACATATTAACAAATAACAAGAGAAATAACCATTGAAGTCAATTAATGTGCGATGGCTGAGGTACCTTGGCATGAGGAAACATGCCTTTGAAGAATGTTGGTAGCCATGACATGAGGGTGTAATACGTGCTACTAAAGCAGAGATGAGCAATGATCATAGCCCTAAAACACACACACACATGCAGTAAGCAACTCTGCATTAATACTCACACATCTTTTAAAAGATTGAAGGTTTAAGTTTATTTGAGTTTGTAAAATCAACATGCATTCTATAAGAGAATGAATGTCCTAAAAATTGGAAATTGTGAGGGAAAATGACAAAACTCAAAATGGAAAACCAAACATGACGATGAAATGAGTGAAAATAGAGAGTAAAATGAGGGACATGAAAATGTTTTGAACCTCACCAGACACTAGGCTCTCTGAGGAGATACAGCCAATTGATTCTGGAGGATTCAGAAGCAGAACTACGGCTCCACAGTGAGTCGAGGGAGAAAACTGGACCTGTGACAAACCAACAAACTCTGTAGGGATATAAACACGATTTCTGAATACCAGTGTGAGATGATTAAGATATAGCAGGGACCTCAGTACAGGAATCTCTTATTCCGTGGTGCTGCATGGTGAGTCAGATTTTTAAAAACGGGGTGATGTAAAATAACACTGGCAAAAATAAAAATAAAAAAATAATAAATAAATCCAATTCTTTTATCCACACAGTTGCTATGGCAAACACAAATACTGAAGCCAACCCTGATTGTTTCTGATTCACTGCGACTTCTCTAGGAGACTTAATTATACAAATACTGGCCTTCAGAGCAATAAAACAGCACTCAATCAAGAAAGAGCACAAAATCTCAAGAACAATGCTACTTCAATTAAACATGTAAAGGATCGCATAAAGATAAGTACATTTTAAGTACCTTGCAGAAGACATTTCCATACACAACAGGTCCAGCAAACAGCAAGGAGACCAGCTCCATAAAACACACTCCCCCATCCAAACCAGTCCATCATCAGGGAACCCACACCTCCAACCAGCAGCATCCTAAGAGAGAGAAAGACACCTCACTTACAAAATCATGAATAGTGTGGAACACTACATTAAGGGATGTAATTCCAGAGGTGCTTGCATAAAAGAGTGAATCAGTTTTATTTCATACTTCAAATAAATAAATAAAAATATGAATAAAAATAGAATGATTGGGAAAACTTGGTATTATTCTTAGCTGGGTATTATTCGTACCCTAGGTAGCACCCACAGGCCAGTGTGCTCATCAAAAAACCTCTCTCTCCCTCCACCACACGCTGAGCACAGATACTGACAAGAGAAGGGTAGTGAACCCCTAAAAACACAAACTCACAATCATGTCCTTCTGAGAATTACTCCGTGATATACAATAAAAATTATGCTCACTTTGAATTACTTTTTGCCTTTAAGGGGCCATGGAAACCCATTTCTGCCACATAAGAAAAAAAATGCTTTCGTAACAAAAAAATCATAAGTATGACAAAAAAGTACTAAAATACTAAGTCACAATGATGAGATACTATAATAATGCGATAAAAAGTAAATATTAGGATATAAATCATATTACGCGACCTTTGGGTTACAAGTGCGACTCTCTAACCATTAGGCCACGACTGCCCCCAATGAGATAAAAAGTCAAAATTATCAGATTAATGTTATAATTATGAAACATAAAGAGATTATCACATTAAATTATCACATACTAAGTCATAATTAAGATAAAAAGTTACAATTATATTATTCCATAGTCTGTTGGAATTCTTGATTCTGATCGGCTGGCAGGTATGCATTAAGGTCAGCATTATGACACAGAAAGCCAAAATTATGCCAGTCAAAATTATCAAAATTGAAATGATGACATACTAAGTCATAATTGAGATAAAAAGTTGATAAAAATTTATATAAAATTTGTATTCATGACATACAGTCGAAATTGACATTATACATGCTTACAATTATATTTTTTGTCATAATTTTAAAATAATTATGACTTTCTATGTCACTTTTTATGACGACATTATGACTTTTATGCCACATTTTCAACTTTTTTTCATAATTTGATTTCAATTTATGATGTCATAATTATCATGTACCAAATAGGCTTCCATAATGGGCAGAAAAAAATAAAAGTGAATGTAAAAAATGTGTACTACTGAAATTAGTCAGGGAGAGCCGATTCTGATTAAACTACCAAACTAACTTAGACCCACCCTGGTAATTACAGCCAATGCCCCCCAGCATCCAATTTCACAGACTTGCTGGTGGAAATTTCTAGTTCAAACATGTAGATAGATTTCTAAGACTCTTTATTACATTTTTCTGTTCCCTTTTTGAGGTAAAGAAATTTTCTGTCTAATTTCCTCTCATTCTTTTTACAGTTTTCTCCCTTTACTCCTCAACTGTCCCTCATAATGCTCTCACCCTGCATTACCCCCAGTAGAAACCTGGTCATTGTCATGGTAACAAGAGGTCGGAGTCC
The DNA here is from genome assembly GCF_001515625.1 of Sinocyclocheilus rhinocerous. Lineage (NCBI taxonomy): Eukaryota > Metazoa > Chordata > Actinopteri > Cypriniformes > Cyprinidae > Sinocyclocheilus > Sinocyclocheilus rhinocerous. The sequence goes on from NW_015634502.1 coordinate 510,150, forward strand.
AATGTTGGCCAGAAGCAGGGTAATAGCTGTCATCACGGCCCAGGAGGTGGTGGACAGCAGCAGTACTCTCTCTCCTCCTATCCTGTAAAAACAATGTTCATCATCATCAGCGTCTACCACTTTATATAACTGATCTACAACCTGGGCGCTTCCCAAAAACACTCACCTATCGCTGGCATGGCCACCTAGTACCTGAGTAAAACAGTAACCCCAGAAAAAAGCACCCAGCACTATGCCAGTCTCAGTTTTGCTCCATCCAAATTCTTTTGCCATGGTGACAGCACAGATTGGCATGGCCATCCGTGACCAGTAGAGAAGACATGTGACTAACAGAAGCATCATGGTCCATGTCCGGGCCAGTGGCCTGCAGCAGGTGGGACATTACAATTACAACAGTTCAATCTGGTGGCCCAGAGCACAGCACATTTTAGGTGCCTCACTCTGCGGACAATGAGTTACAAATGGTAAATAAATCAGGAAGATATACAATTGATGGCATGGGATACTTATACAAAATCTTCAGTCATTTCTGAAATTCAAAGCTTTCAAAAGACCTGTAAAACATCCAGTCTATCTGATTAACAAAATGTATGTATTTATTTATTTCTCTTTAAAGTTAGGACTCATCCACCAAAAACTTATCAGGGGACTGCAGAGACAAAGTAGATGATTTATATGCATCTATTGCCAGGAAGCGAAACTGTCTGTTGAATGCTTATATTCATGTACCATGGTATCTGAGCAGAGTGTTTTAAAACAGCCATTCTGTAACCTCAGAATTTGATTACAGTCAGGAGACAGTAAATACACGGTCAGTAAATACAGTCGCACAGAGGCATCAGTAACCAATTACCAGTGCAATGGTGTGCATGTATAACTATCAACGAACGAAGATACAAAGTAGACGATTTCTATGCCACTATTGCCAGGAAGCGAAACTAAAGAAAGGTGGATGGAGGACAGCGATGTGAATTTCACTGCCCATTGACAACTACCGCTGATTATAGGAGAATGATTAATTCCGGTGTTGTTCACAACAGAAACTATTGTTAATTGTTAAAACTGAAAATTAAACTGATGCACAAATACACTATGACATTTAGCAATGTTTTTAATCTCATTTAATAAACTAGTTTCCTCATACCTTGGCCATACTGTTGTCTTGTCGTTAATTTGCGTTATCTTTAACCCGGACGTATCACACACATTTTCGAAAGGTGTTTTCACAGAGTCCACAGGTGGTTTGAAGCGGTCCGATTCTTGCTCAGCTGCCATGAAATCCAACTGAGTAAAAACCATACACTGAGAGGCGGTTCTGTGCCGAAGAGGAAAGTTTACTACTGCATTTATAGGGCGAGCAGTAACAAATAGGAGGCGGAAACACACCTACACGCCGCCACACCTACATTAAATGTTTGAAGAGCAACTCGTCCTGGTCTGCATTTATTTTTAAGGATTGAAGGTGATTAATAGGTAGGAATGTAGCAATTTTTGTACAATTGGTGACGCCGCAGTAGGAAAACGTGTAATCTTGCAACATCATTCTGTATTAAATCTCTGTGATCTCTATGAAACCTGGAGAAGCAGCCTTACAAAAAAAAAACTCCAGTAAACAAAACCTACTGTGAAATCAACTTTATCCCAAACAAGCAGTACAAAATGTGAACAAAAATGAGACAAAAATCAAAAACATAAGGCTTTAAGTCTGTAATGACAATATTTGTTTTGTAATTAAAATAGCTTATATAATGAAGGTCTAAAACTCAACATTGTTTACTCCACATTACCAGCATCTGTAGCTTCTCATAAATAAAAAATGAAGTTGTTGGATCCATGATAAAGATTAGTTATATTATATCAGTCTTTTTCTTTCCATCTAGGAGCTGATATTTCCCTAAAAACAGCCTAGCATGAGGACATAGTACTGTATGTGAAACCAGTGAAGAGGTTGGAATAAAATCACAAAACACATATGATATGACAGACTGAAAATTAGCAAAAACAGTATCATAGGAATATTCCATGTTCTTCAGAAAATAGGCTACCAGCGTAGTAAATGGTAGATTAAAGTAAAAATGTAGGTTTAAGGGTTTCAATCAGTATAGTTTTGAAATAAATCATATACTGTTGATTAAGTTACTTTTTATAGAGGCATCAAGAAAAAACATATATAGATTTATATTTGCTATCCAGTCACTGACTGTTCATAAATAAGACAAACATATTCAAATGTGTCCATGTGGATTACAGTCTCTACTTGGGGTCCTCAATCGTGCCCTTGCTGAGGTCTGTCATTCTGGAGTATTTCACTTTTTTCTGGTCCAGTTCGTTTTGAGCCCACAGTAAAAGCTTCAGCAGCTTTGCTAATTTTGGAGTAGATTCCCTGTTCTCATAGTCTAGAACAGCCTGGTTCACCTCGCTCCACACCTATAGAGGCAGACAGAACCCGGAATTAAGGAGGGAGGAACAAGTGCAGAATTCACAACAGGTACAATAATGCCCCCTACTGTATAAAAAGGAGAATCAACTGTCATGGAAACTAACTTGTCATTATGGTTATGTACTAGGGGTGTGCGATATGATGATTTTTGATCATGGACGATTAAAATGTCTCCACAATCTGCTTTTGAAGAAATATCGTTGTATCGCGCTACAGCGCACATTCTATCAGTTGCAGTTTTGGTGCCTTCGTCTCAATATAATGTACAACGCGACATACATTCATATCAAATACTAACTCAGCATTAGAGTTACACTTACGGGACATTGTACTTATTTGCAATCACAAAATTACATTATTTTCATGTGCTTTAAAGCCTTGCCGGTTAAAGGGGTGGTTGATCAGCTTTTTTCGAAGGCTTGATTTGTGTTTATGCAGCGTAACGTGTTCATGCTTCATTAAAAAAAAGTAACATTATTTTCACATATTTTACCTTTATTCTACGCCGCTGTTTCCATTCTCGTCAAAACGGTCTGTTGAGTTATTGGTTCTATGAAGCCCCTCTCTCAAAACTATGCAATTAGGCTCAGATTGGTTAGCTGGCCCAGTGTGTTGTCATTCGCTAACCGCCTATAGTGCACGATGTCCAGAAACGTCACACCCCCTTACCATTACGGATAGTTGCATGTTCCCGGGGGCAGGGTTTATGCAAACATCAGGGTTAGTGATGTCACAAACCCGGGAAGAAGCTCGTTGTAGTCTCTACCAGCCTTTTTTTGAGGCTTAAAGTTAAAAAAGGGAAATCATAATCAACCACCCCTTTAAACATTTAATTTGCGTGCTGTTCTGACGTGCGTTTTTTCTGAGCGCATACACCTGAGGCGCGCACACTCTACAAAGCCTATCAAAAAGTGCCTTATTACTGGACAAAGTTATCTTTCACGTCTGATTGTGCTAATACTGTGGAAGAGAACTGAACTGAGCTGGAACATGACATCACTGAATCAACAATGAACTGACTTTAACTGATAAACTGACTGTTCTATTGTCCTTTTGCATTATCAGCACATGGTTTTCCTGTTTAACACTGTAAAGCTGCTTTGACACAATATGTATTGTATAAAGCGCTATATAAACAAAGGTGAAAAACACACAAGGTTTACATATAAACACAGTTGGTTATGTCCAAAGTGAAAGTAAACAGTTGAGAGAAAAACGGATGCGTGCAGGTCTTAACGCGACAGCCGACTAATTGTACTAACCATGCTGCCGCTTGTCATTAAAGGGATAGTTTACCAAAAAATTACAATTCTGTCATTATTTACTCACTCTCATATTGTCCCAATTCTTGTGCTGAACACAAAAGTAGATATTTTGAAGAATGTGGGTAACCAAACAGTTGCTGGTCCCCTTTGACTTTGATAGTAGGAAAAAAAAATACCATGGAAGTCAATGGGGACCAGCAACTGTTTGGTTACCCACATTCTTCAAAATAACTTTAATGTTCAACAGAAGAAAGAAACTCATTCATGTTTCAAACAAATTGAGAGCGAGTAAATGATGACAATTAAAAATTTTGGGTGAATTATCCCTTTAATGTTAATAAAACAACAAAACAAAAAAAGAGAAAAAACACACAATGCTCTTGACTAGGGATGTAACGACTAACCAGAAGCCGGTCGAAAATCGATTCAAATATTTGACGATTCAAATCGGTCGAGATGCCAAACAAATCACGATACAATTGGAGTAAGAGTTTATATGAATGTATCTCTGAGGGGAACATTTTTTGTTAAAAAAAATCGCGAGAAAATCGAATCGTGAATCGAATCGTGAGTTGAGTGAATCGTTACATCCCTACTCTTGTCTGAAGAACTTTAATAGTTGCTTTAATAAGAATCAATGTATAATTTATACAGTGAAGTTTAAATAGTGTTTAATTTTTATATTGGTTCATTCAATTTCTTGAATGCTACTGCTAAATACACCTACTCTACCTGAACAATAAAGCACTGTTTGTTTTATTTGTATATTATGTGTATTTGTAATGTATCATTATCATATCAAATATCTTTGTTCTTATTTTTTAATAAAAAAGATAAAATAATGACAAAGATTTTTATCTTCGCCCACTTTGGCCTTAATGTCTGCCATTATTTTTTATTTTATATTCTGTTACCTTATAAGGCTTTGTTTTTGAAATAGGGAAATTAGTTTGGCTGTACTGCTCAGACAACTTGCAAATATAAAAATGTGCCGAGTGATAAAATCATGATTTTCCTGAAAAAAAAATCATATTATATTTTTTCCATATCGCTCACCCCTATTATATCCTACACAAAAAAAACACACATACCTTCTGCCTCTGCATCATATTGAGCAGGTCTCCAAACGGCGATTCTTCAGGGTTGTCGAAGGCGAGCAGTGCCAGGGTTCGCTCCATCTCAGTAAGACATTCTCTGCTCTCCTCTCCCTGTTCAGCCAGCTGTGACTGCGCAAACTCCAGCGCTGCCTCAGTCTCCCGCAGACGAATGAGCTCAATCAGATGCTGCTGCTACAAGAGTTTAAAAAGAAAAGTTAACAACAGTTTCACAGTGAAGATCAGGTCAAGTTTTACTATAAGGATTGTTTTCTTTTCAGTACTTTTCAATTTTTGTCATCTGGGGTGGAACAAGAGGCCTTCATTTCTATGTTTGCTTGTGCATTGTAAATAAACGCAACATGCATGGATTCTGTCATGGTTTACACTGGCTCTCTAAAACGCTCTCTAAAGGCTGATTTATACTTCTGCGTCGGACCTACGCCGTAGCTTACGCATAGACGCACACCCTACGCCGTAGCCTACGCCGTAGCCTGACGTGCACCTCTCCAAAAATCTAACAGCGCGTCAATTCTACGCAGACCGCAAGCGCTGTGATTGGTCTGCAAGAACCCCTCCCTCCATATGTACTTGAGTTTTGTGTGTGTTTATGTGCACTTTAATATATTTTAATGTTACACCTTCTTATATAAAATAAAACAAAGCAAAGAACAAGTGTCTTATCATTTATTATACTACATAGCATTATACATCAGTAGTTGTCCGCAACAAACAATGTTGATCTGCCGTGGTACAAGTCCTTGTGCAAACTGAAAGAATGCCATCATCTCCTGTTCCATTGTTGTCTCCTTTTTGTAGTTTTAAATAATGATTTAATGATCTGATATTTATTTGCCGCCGTCATGGCTATAATGCTTCTCCGACGAGCCGCTTCTTCTTCGGCTTTTGCCGTGGTACTGCGGGTTACACCAGCAACATGCCCGTGGACACTGCAGACTAGCGGTTTGCATGTGTACTGCACGTTGACGCGGACAACGACGCAGAAGTATAAATGAAAACTGACGCATAGCCTACGGCGTAGGTCCGACGCAGAAGTATAAATCAGCCTTTAGGCCTGGTTTATACCTGCTATTTAGATGTATTTTTGCTGATCCAATCACAAGTGAATGACACTAAATACAGGTGTAAACAGGGTCTAAAACAAGCTTGTCCAATTTCAACCACTTCCAGAGGTAGTTAAAAACGGATTGCTTTCATAGTTTAGATGCTCATGTGGTGAAATGTGTTCAAGCAACCACAAAAGACCACTGTCTCACCGCCTACTTCCCTAACATGTAATATTTTAATGGGACAGGTTTTGAGAAAGCACAACAAAACAGTTAGGCCTGTCACAATAATCAATATATCGACTTATCGTGCAATATATGCACATGACCTCAATCATTTTTGGTGACGCAATATATCGCCCATTATATTTACTTAAAAATTAATGACACCATGTTTTCTACATTCCACTTGCGTCTGTGTCTTTTGCAGCTTCTCGTACATAATGTGGTGTAGTCATGAGGTGCTAGTTCAAATTTAAAAAATGCTTCTACAAAAA
>NW_015634502.1:517746-535459 GCF_001515625.1 Sinocyclocheilus rhinocerous
TACATTCCATTTGCGCCTGTGTCTTTTGCAGCTTCTCGTACATAATGTGGTGTAGTCATGAGGTGCTAGTTCAAATTAAAAAAATGCTTCTACAAAAAAAGTTTAATCTGCAGATATGGCCTTGTTTATGGATCTGTGCCTTTGTGCATACGGACATCTGACTGATAAGTAGTGATTGTGTTTTTCAGCAATAGTGTGCACCCTTAATTTACAGAGAAAAGAAGGTCAGGGAAAAATCTGGTTATGGAAAAAATCTCCATACAAGTTCTTTGTGCATTTTTCTTTTTTTCTACTTGTTACTTTGCACGTCCTGTTAGAAAATGTTTATTTACTATTTATTCAGGTTTTTTAAAGGGATAGTTCACCCAAAAATGAAAATTTGATGTTTATCCAAGATGTAGGTGACTTTGTTTCTTCAGTAGAACACAAACGAAGATTTTTAACTCAAACCATTGCAGTCTGTCAGTCATATAATGTAAGTGAATGGGAATCATGGCTTTGAGAGTCAAAAAAACATACACAAACAAAACCAAATTAAACCCTGCGGCTCGTGAGAAGTGTGTAGGCCTTCTTGCATTATTATGCGGTTACATTATGATTATATATTCAGTGGCATAAAATGGTCTTTAAAATGACAATATCATCGCTTATCGCAATTATTTATGGGGCAATATATCGCACAACAAAAAGTTGTTATCGTGACAGGCCTAAAAATAGTCGATTCAAACTATGGTATATTGTGCCAAAACCCACAGATTAAGATTGAAATCGCAGTTACCTTATGCCGTGTTCACACTGCATGATTTTAACCCTGATGTTCACTCGCTGACAGTTTTGTGGAAATCGCAGATTAATGCCCCAAATCAGAGGCAAATCAGTGCTCGTTCACACGAGTGACAACCACGTAGTGTGCATTATCGAAGACGCAATCTGAGAAAAGCGCTATTGGCGATTGTCTGCAATTCTTGCTATTGAAAAGTTGTGTAATGTGTGACCCCTTCTCACCGATCTGTCATATAGTGTGCACACAACAGGAACTAGATGGTACCCCAGCCAGTCATGCAGAGTGAGCAGCAATCCGGCGACTTTGAAAGTCGATTTTCAAAGTCATCGGATTGCTGCTCACTCTGCATGACTGGCTGGGGTACCATCTAGTTCCTGTTGGCTTAAGGTGACCATATGTCCTCTTTTTCCCGGACATGTCCAGGACAGATTTTTCTGAATTGCCTAGATCAGTGGTTCTCAATTCCAGTCCTTGCGTACCACCGCTCTGCATATTTTGCATGTCTCTCTTATTTAACACACCTGATTCAGATAACCAGCTCATTAGAAGAGAGCTCCATGCAAGAACTGTGTTCCGATTGACATGGTCCCTACACAGTGTTCTTTGCTCACTACTCCCTGAGCACGGGAAATCTGTTTAATGAAAAAGTTTAATGCACTTCGGAACATTTATTCACGGATTTGCGTTACGCCACAGCCTGCAATGTCTTTACACACCGAAGAAACTTACTAAAGAAGTGTGACATAATACACCTCTGTAAATAAATACAATTTAAATTCATGTTTCACACACTTTAATGCCCTTTGAATGGAACATATACGCTCCCTTCGAACTGGAATCATGGTGGAATATCCGGTGATGTCCACTTCGCAGGGCACTTACGGTCAAATAGAACATTCGTCTGAAGTGATAAAAGATACATACAAAATAGGCAGAGCGGGGGGTCGCGAGGAATGGAATTGAGAACCCCTGGCCTAGATGTTTTCCTATTTACATTCTCTCTAATGTTCTCATATATGTATGTGTATTTGCATTGTTTTGACCTTTCTCTGTAGATCCCACCTTCTTGCACGCCACAATTGGTTGATTGTCTGTACAAAATCTGCACACTATTGGTCAAAGTACGTTTCAGTAATTACCTTCAGCAAGTATAAAAACAACAGGAAAACAAAGCCAAAACCAGGACATTTTAGGTAATTTAGAGATCTAGGGCAGGACATGTCCAGTAAAAAGAGGACGAATGGTCACCCTATGTTAACATTCATATTCTTTCCTTTGCATGCAAGTAGTGTAATGGCTTCATTTTCGTATTTGTATTCATGTGCTGCATTCAGCCTGCCGCAAAAGTGATGTAAAGTGTGACGAAATAACAGGGGTCGGTCTAGCAGGAAACACATTTAAAACGCATCTTAATACCAGGTGTGAACAGGACTTTAGACATCTCCATCCCTCCAAGAATGTCAATATGAGGTCAGATGTTTACCTGAAGGTGAAAGTATAGGTATCGTTTGGTGTCGAGGAGCTCTGGGTGGAGGCTGTTAATGAGAGCAATGGCTTCCTGGATCTGACCTTTCAGAACCATTTCCCTGATCTTTATCCTCTCATCCAGAGAGTCCAGATCCACATTCGGCTCAATTCCAGATTCCATACGAAACTTCTCTGCAGCCTCTTTAAATCCCTCTGTGGAATACAATCATGATCAGAGCGGAAGTTTATGTATTTGATATTGCATTAACATTATATTAACAGTATATTAATATTTATTTTAATTTACACATATCTGTGCATTTGACTTCAATCAAGCACTATACTATAAAATAATACTGACATACCTGTTACTAGATAGTTCATGATAAGCCTGTTCATATCTGCCCTCTGAATGTGCACATTATTCAGTTTATCCATCCATTCCTCCTTTGTAATATCTTCAGGCTTTTCTGAATAACTCATCATGGATGTACTGTGGTAAACATGACATGTAAAAAAAAAAAAACATCTTATAGTAAACACACATCCAAAATAAAAAATGCACGTGCACGAACTTTTAAATGCTATTATCAGAGAAGTAGTTTCACTTTTAGTGAACACTGCTTCTAGCTGTCCATGTTATCAAAAAAGAAAAACCTATTTTCGCTTTTAAGTAGTATAAGGTTGTGATGTTGGTGTTTGAAGGTAAATGAATGAACTGCACTGAGCACGTTCATATTTTCGCGGTGTTTCTGCTCATAGACAGCGCAACAGAGCAGCCTGCGGCTCACTGGCCAGTCAACAGTGTACGCGACGTCAAAGGAATTTGGAATGGTAACACTGATGCACTTGACAGGTTTAAAATGATTAAAGACTCGTTATTAAGGGATGAAATTTCGCATTAATTATTTTTCGCTTTTATCGAGGCATGAAAATAAACAAGCCCCGAGTGAATGAACCTCAGCAGCGCGTGAGACTTGCAGACGGGCTTGTTCAGCTATTTTCTAACAATAACATTTGCGAATGACCACGCATGAAAACAAAATAATATTCAATTATATTAATTTTAGCTGTTGTTTATTCATGTTATTTGTTTTCTTCTCAAAATAAGAAGAATTGTGATAAAATACTTACTGTTTACGGTTATAAATAGCGGTGGGCCTCAGCGAAGATCACGCGATAATAGAGAAGAGCTCTTAACGAGACTTGAGGGGAGGTCAGTGATTGGTCAGAATACTGACGTCACGGTTGCTGTGGCAAAGCTGGTAAGGTTGCCAGATCGTTTTACTTTATATAATGTAAGTTATATTACCCCTGGCCCTGTATGTTTTTTTTGTTGCTGTTGTTCTTTATTTATTTTTGTCTTGTGATTTTGTTGTTACTAGGGTTGTATATTTTTGTATACTTGTTAATAATCCTAATATAAAAAAATAAAATAAAAAAAAGGTTGCCAGATCGTTTGCACAGTGTAGATTTATTTTATTTACAGAACATTAATATCTGGAACAAGTATTTCTGCATTTGTTTTTATTTGCTTTGAAACTATTTAAGAAAAAAAATTATAACCGTTTGAACTACGTATTATAAATTGCAGATTGAGTTTATACCTAAAAGTCTAATGAAAGTCTAATTATTTTTTTTAAATATAGGCCTATGTTATAGATCTTATTGTGACTAATCAGTGAAATCAGTTTAATCGGTTAAATTTCTTTAAACTGACAAACTGACAAATCAATCAGATTTCTTTAAATTTACCTTGTAATGATTAATCAAATGTCATAACTGGATCTTGTCAATAATGACCAAATATCTTTTTAGCATTGACTTTAACTTCTCCAGCAATTTCAGTGTTTTGTTCATGAAGAGATAGCCTACAGCCTGCCTTAATATAAAAAATAACCTCTGATGGTTTACCTTGTTATTCTAAAACCTTCCCAAAACAAGCATGAATTTACCTAATCCTCTTATCTAGCACAATGCTCTTATTGCAAAACAGGCATCAAAACATATTCTGTAGGGCGAGAAAGATAATTGATTATGTCTCAGAGATTAGATGAGACTATCATCTTTATTATGTGGAACAGATGAGAAATCCCCCTAGTGGAGGGGGAGATTTTTGGTTGCAACATGTCTATATACAGTACAATCTATTGTTTATTTCCACTCCTCAGCAACAGCCGGTAAGTTCTGCTGATGATGACCAGACAGTATGAGCCAATGAAATGTGTTTGTGAATGTGTTTTTTTGTGCTTTCAGGTTGAACCACACCATATGTTATTTCTCAAACAAAACAGGTGATGCAATAAAACTTTTGAGTGTGACATTGAATTGTCTGTGATTTTTTTTTATCAGTTAATCAAATCAACTGTATCAAAGACTGACATTCTGTAAACAATAATAGTGATTTTGAAAGCATATATATATATATATATATATGTGTGTGTGTGTGTGTGTTTAATAAAATGAATATATATATATATATATATATATATATATATTCATTTTATTAAAAAAAAAACATAAAGGTGCACCATTGATTCTTTGTGCCCTCTTAAATAAAAATCTCGGGGCCAGTTGCATATAAAAGGTTTAGACTATTACAATTTAGTAGTCTACTTTTTCTTTTCTTTAAGACTGCATACATTAGTTACATACATTGGTCTGAATAATTAAAGACTTGGATAAATTAAAGATAAATTTACCCCTTGGCTAACTGCTAGTCAGACAGTCTTAACATGTGGCTAAATTTATGCAACTGGCCCCAGATTTTATATATTTTTTATTATCTTTATATAAGTGTTCAAGGTTGGTTCTTTTTTATAAATGTGTAGGCCTATTGGTTACTGTTTTTTTTTGTTTGTTTTTTTTAAACACCAGTATGCTTTCAAATAACTATAGAAGAAAAAGTCTTTTGTGGAACTTAAAATAGTTTTCTTAGTAAATTCATTTGCCATGTTTTAAAATAAACAAAATTATTTAAAACCATAGCTACTAAAACAAAGGTAACAGAAAAATGTAAATATAAGGGTTCAGATTTTTTTTAAAACTTTTTCACAGTTACAGTGTTCATGTTATAGCCTATTTGCATAAGCAAGAACTTCCGAGTGTGTGTAATTGAAATATAGGCTATTTTATTGTGTAATTATAGGTCATATTGTTCATAATTACATATTCAAAATAATTAACACGCTGACATAAAGACTTAATGTGACAGTATAGGCTATGTGGTGTCATAATATTCTGTCTCATGTTCAGTTGCTCAACAATCCTCCGCATCTCTTTCAAGGCCCGAGCTTGCATCAGGATGTGGTTTTTGGCCAGGAGCAGCGTCGCTATCTTGGACAGTTTTTTCACGTTTTGATTCGGCGTGTACGGTATGACAGCTCGCAGGTCATCCGGTGCGTCGTTAAGATAGTGCATGCACCTCCGTTCTCGCGCATTGAGAAGTAGCCGCAGCGCTCTCGGCTTTTTGATTGCTCCGCTGCTCGGCACCGAGTTTCTGTGAAATCCATTTTCCAGACACTGAACATTTTTTCTGTCCATCTCCGATGCTGTCTCTTCGATTATGCGATGGTCCGTGGTTAATTCATCAGAGGGCTGCGTGGAAACTCCTTCACCGAGGCTCTGACCGGGCGTGCAGCTCATGGAAGTGTGGAAGCGCAGTTCACAATCTTGGTCACCATTCCGCATTGGATTCATTCTCCTGATGTTCATTCTGTCAGCAAATATGAATGTATTATTCGTCTACGTCCAACGTCTTTTGTCGCTTGAGTTTGCTGCAGTAAACGCCTATTTGACCTGTCGAAACTTTTGAAGGATTAACAGACTGTCCAATCAAATCTGCGTCCACCAACACAAACATAAACAAACAGGTGCTGTTTTATCTAATAAGAAGCGTATTGTTTTACAATCATAATAACAATGATATTAAAAATATGTTTACTTGATGTAAGGTGACGTTTTGCTTTTGTAAAAGTTTAGTCGACATCCAAAACTGTTGATAATTTACATGCTTAATATTTTGGGGTTAAATGACCAATGTCAGTAAAGAATTTTAGCCTAAATGAAAGCAAATAATTAAAGCTATTATATAATATATAGCCTAGGCTATTTAATTATTTGTAATAATTATTTAATCTTTTTTTTATTTTTATATTTTGTATACCATCTCAGAATTTGATAGGCTATTGTTGATATTCTGACTTTGTGAGAGATGGAAAAGACTGGTTTTGCTTTTGGAAACTGGGTCATCACGCCAAATTATGACTGGGTGTGTTAATCTACCCTGTGTTGACATTTTCAAAAAATCTCCCTCAAAAAGTGAGAAGGAAACTGGGCTGCACACAAACACTGTTCTTGAATGACAGTAAGGTAATAGTAAATGCTAAATAAAACATAAATGTAACACACGATTTATTTTAGAAAAACAGTTTGCTCCCATTGTATAAACAGATTTTATGTCAGTCAAATTATATAATAAATAACAATATTCCTTCTAGAAATGCCCCAAACAAGTCTAATTAATTAGTCATTTACTAATGCAAATGAGCATGATTAAAATTAGACTTGCAGTGCTGGAGGAATCCTGTGCATGTGGAGGGGGTTGATGAAAGGCAATCAAGTATTTTGTGATAAGGAGAAACACATCTGTTCAATAAGTGAGAGTTGATGGCCTAATTTGTTTATTCTAAATGCAAGCATGATTGCATTAGCCATAAACATGTAAAATAATGACAGACTCAGAGAAATTATACCTAAAAAAAAAAAGCTCATACCAAAAAAACATTTTTCTTAATATGTTTTCTGGGTGAATTTATCAAATAAAGCTGAACTTTTATGCAGCCCTGATTCCTTATACACTTAAACACACACACACACACTAAATAGCCTAAATAAATACAATTAAATAAAACAGTATGTTTCACAAGAAAATACTATTTCAGTCTTTCTACTTCAAAATGTTATGTTTAACTCAATGTGTTACTTGCCATTTTTCATAATTATTTGTGAAATTTACTAGCAATTTCTGAGTGAAAAATTGTAAAAATTGTTTCTACACAAAAAACACTTTCAGTTTAATATAGTGATTGCAAAAGATTTTCATCAGCACATAATTGCCTTTGGTCATATCATTAGTGTAGCTTGGACTTCCTTTCAGTAAATGACACATGACCAGAAATATATATCAAATGACCTCTAGTTGAGGACTCCCATTCTATCTGTCAAACATAATGAAAAAATAGGAGAGGAGGGATTGAGGAGATAACAAAGGAGATGCACCAGAGTTCAGTGGCTGATATAATATGGAAAAGCACACCCTCCACCTGAAGGTACCCGCCTTATTCTATTCATTCTGTTTCTGTGTTGAATTAGATAAGTTGAATTAGATCTCGATGAGATTAAAATCATAGGTAAAAATGGCTGTAATTATTTTTCCATAAAATTAGATTATATTGAATTTTACATACCATACAAAATGTAAAACAAAATGCTAAAATGCAACCACAAGATCACAATATCAGAATCACAAATAAATCACAAACAAATAAATAAATAAATAAAATAATGTTTTTTAGTTTCTGCCTGATGTGGAATACATCTCTCCTCAAATGGATCGCAGCTACCCAGTGCTGTGATCAACCCTGTGAAACCACAGATGCCAGGTATCACTTATCAACAGATTCACCCACTGGACGGTTGGCTGTGGGGAGATGGGGGTCCCTGAGTAGGAAGTGGGGTGAAAGTAAAATCTGTTGCTGGGCGACTGAATCATAGTTGCTATGGTGAACTTGAGTTGAGCAGCTGGTCCAATCAGCTGAGACATGTAGGGCAGAGTGGATCTCATACTGAAGAGAGTGATGTAGAAACACGTGGGAGGAAGAGAGAAGGATGGTGGGAAGAACAGAGAGGGAGACTGGAAGTAAAAGAGAAGACTGACACAGTAAGAGAGGAAAAGAGGGAAGTTGTAGAAAATTGTCAAACAGGATGAAATTAGGACAGCAATGAGGAAGATAGTGAGGAGGGAAAAGCTAAATAAATAAAAATAAGAGAATAAAATTATCTAGTCCAGAATATTCATGTACTAAATTTATTTTACACACATTCATTTTTGCCACATTTGTATTTAATTTTCTTTTTTTCCCTCTTTCATTTAACAGTATTGTTGTGTTCTCTGTTCTCAGGACATTTGATTATTTTTCATAATGTTACATAATGTTAATTTATTAACTATGATAAGTGCCAAAAACAATTGTTTGATATTTTTGTATGTTGCCTTTTCCATTTTTGCTGTTTTGTTTTGTTTCATTATTGTTTTAGCGTCTAGGCTATAATTTCCCGTAAAGCCAATATCTGGGGAGTTTTGTCGTCAAAATTGACTCATTGAATTGATGTAGGCTAGGCTACAGTAACAATAGTTTTTTTTTTAAAGCGCAAGTTTAAACGTATTTTAATAATCCCTTAAAGAATATTGGGATTCTTTGACCTCGACAGCAGGGTTAGAAATACATGACAGTAGAGGCAGGTGCAGGCAGTTACTTAAAGGGGTCATATGATGCTGCTAAAAAGAACATTATTTTGTGTATTTGGTGTAATGAAAGGCTTTCTCAGCTCTTATTCATCTACATTATCTTGACTCCTCGTCAGATACAAAGCAGCTAAATCGCGCCCCTTCATCACCAAAGCCTCCCTCCTGCTACTGACTTGTATTTGTGGTGACATCTTGTGATGGAGAGGCCCCGGTCGCGCTGTGGTGTGGACAGGCCGCTGAAGAGCAGGGACGCACGGGATGAATGGTCCGGCTGGTATTGTAATGGAAAGACAAAACTCCTCCCTTGCGCAGTGGAGAAGGAAGTAGGCCCAAAATATCGCTCCAGGGGAAGAATAAATAACCGTTTTCCCGGTTGAGCATTTATTCTGGGATTTTACACATTTACAGTCGAATTGAGGGGGATTGGAAATGAGGCGAATTCAAGATGGTGGATGGAATTTAGCCTAAAATGTCAGGTCCATGAAATTGCACGTGGGTTTCTAAGGTTCCTAAATATTCAAATCCCTTTTCACTTCCTATACTCCCACTGGCTTTGATTTGTAGAAATTAGATGGGCCTATTTGTTTACGATTCACAAATTTGTACGATCATTATGGAAACTCGCGAGACCAAGAATCTAGAGCGCATCAAATGTAGCCTAGCCTACTGGACTCTGCAACCAGAATACATGCCTATTATGGATTTTCTAATTAAGGTTTGGACCTCCAATGAATATGTAGAGTATGTATTAGCTTATACTTTTAAACAGCAATTTGTGCAAAGTCGCAGAACGCTCGCGAAATCGCATTCACCGGTTACTATAGCAACAGCGCCACTAGCGCAGTTATGGCTAGGCGTGCCACAAAACTGTTGCGAGAGATAGCTATTCCCCGAAAATTATTGAATTAAAATAATTGAATACTTCGCACATAGACTAGCCTACTCTATAACTAGGCCTACTAATAGGCTATTTCGCATTTTTTAAAATCATTCTAATATTTAGCTGACGAATTTCAGATTAATTTTTTTTGACTATTAGGCCTAAATTTTAGACTAAATGTAAAGCATACATCCTTCCATAAAAGCTCAGAATCTGCATGCAGTGCAGGTTTGAGACGGTGGGGATTGTATAGAATTCTCGCTCCCTCTCTAAAGTCTGGAAATAAATCAGACAGAAGTATGTGAAGGAAGTGATAAACCATCAGCTGACCGTGGCAGATATTGTTTAGAGTGCTCGGGGACATTTATTACAGTGTGGTTATGACCAATTTTGGGAAGCTACAGCAACTCAGCTGAATGTAAAGGGCGCTAATGGCTCTCAGTCCTCCGAATGTCAGCTTCACTGGTTTTCAAGGGCATCGTACTGATGGGGATTTGGTTAACGGGAGGGGAGGGGACCTTCGGTACGGCTCATGACGTCACCATGTCCCGATGTAATCCTCTCGCGCTTGAGTCCTATCAGCAGAGGAGAGCGAGCGCGCGGGGACGCGAGGAAGGAAGCACTAGTCTCTCCAGAAGGGATCAGCATAACCAAGACGCAAACGAGGCCATTTAACACTGCAGCAGAAGACGATTACTTCAGCGGTAAACGACAGGCGTGACCTCATTGCTCGTTGCGGGATGCAGGAGGGATACGGCGGCAGCTCAAAAGATGCTCGACGGAGAAAATGGAGCATCGTGTTTACGGGGGACTGTAGTGGTGTTTCAGTCATTTCGCATGTTTTGGCGGTGATATAATTTTGAATGAGGTTGGTTGGCAGCTTTTTGTAAAATAGTTGATTGTGTATTTTGAGATTTTAAAAGTGTTTTGTTTACACTTGATGTAGTCTAAGGGATGCACTACTGCAGAGGTCAGCAAAATGAGTGAGAATCATAACAATGCGCGCCCTTCGGACGAATGCTACCTTCTTCATTGCTTTCTGTCGTCTGCAATGCAATTCCTTGGTTTATTCGACACCGATTAATTCATGATATGCTATATTTGGGCATTGACATCCTTTTTGAATTCCTAACCGTACTGCCACCGAGGCACAAAAATTCCAGAGACTCAAAAGAAGGAGGACAATAGCCATGGCTGCTTGAATTGAGGCTGCAGAATCATATAGAGAGCAGCTCTTAATGGGATTGAATATAGGCCAATGGTTGGCCTGCTCTGTGTAATATGCTTTGGTATTTGACGGTGTTTCACGCGAAATTGAAATAGGAAACAATGTAGAAACACTATTGTGATTATTATTTTGACGTTTTGTCGTCAGCGTGTTGTCAAAGCGCATTACGACATCCCTCTTTGCGGTACTCTCTGAAGAGCAGCCTGCTCTGGTGTGCGCGCGTCATGGAGGGTGGTGACATGGGCCCCGCCACTCTGCGTGTTCACGGCGGACCTTGATTTAATATCCATACAATTAAGGCACGCGGTGAATGCCAAGAGAGGGGCCTTAAAACGGCAAACCTGTATCGTTTAGCAAAATGAGCAGCAGCATGAGGAATGCGCACGTCCAGAGTGAAGACTGCGCGGTGGTTCTCGTGAAGGCAAACAGCTGAACAGCTTGGTTTGCAGGCGCATGATAAGAATATTAATTTCGGGAGCTGACAGGAATGTGAAATTCCTCTTCTAATTCAAAGTATATTATTGTTTTATTTTGAACATCACTAAGTCTATTTCTACTAGTATATGAGGTCATTTTCATATAATAATAATAAAATTGATTTAAAGGGGTCATATGATGCTTTTTTAAAGATCATTATTTTGTGTATTTGGTGTAACAGAATATGTTGACATGCTTTAATGTTCAAAAAACACATTATTTTTCAAATACTGTACATTATTGTAGGTTCTCTATGCCCCGCCTCTCTCAAACGCTTCGTTTTCTACAAAGTCCCTCATTCCGACAAGCGCAGTCTGCTCTGATTGGCCAGCTGACCCAGTGCATTGTGATTGGCCGAACACCGCAAGCACTCGTCGGAAATGTAACGCCCCTTACCATAATCGCGAGCTTCATCTTTCAAAATAAATGTAAAGACAGTAAATAATGTCATTAGTTTTACCATCAGTTCAAGCCCGAAAGGGGAACAGACACAGTAATGATGCAGTACACAAGCCGCAGTTAAGACAGCAGACTCCACTGTGAGAGACACACACTCTCTCTCTCTCTCTCTCTCTCTCTTTAGTCTTTGCAACTTCAGGGATCTTATCTATGCACAATCAGCTTGTAACACTCCAAAGAGAAAGGAAAACTTGAAATCGCATCTTATGACCCCTTTAAGACTATTTAATAGATGACTATTTAATAGAGTCCCACGATTTAATCAAGCCATGCAGTGTAAACAACATGAAGAATGATGGGAATTGCTAATATAGACATTACACTGCTTGAAGGAACCTTGAGCACAAACATTTAAAATGTCAGCTATATATTAATGGTTTCTGTGTACAAAAGAAATCTGGTTCCCATTGCAACACAGAAAACACAGAAAAACCCCAAGACAGATGATGGAGGTCAATAGTCTATCCTGAAAAGAATGGCATTACCTGCATCATCATGTTTTGTGAACAGTGTTTGGTCATGTATTGGTAATAGTCTTTGATTTCTAATGGAGTGTACACTTGTATAAATACTGCATTCAACTGAAATATATGGATTTATTTAGATTTAAAAAAAAAGGCAAGATAAAGTCAGGACATTATTGTGTAACATTTAGAATAGGACTTACTGTTTTCAAATATTGTGTTCAACACAGCATCTTCTACCAAGACCTGTCACTTCCTTCCACTTCCTTTGTTTACCTGTCAATAAACCCGTACTTCATGCAAATCTGGTTCATGTCTAGAAATCTTGCTTCAAGGTTTTTTTTCCGGGCAGAACTCTTCTTTCTGTTTACTAGATGTGACAGATGAGTTG
Organism: Sinocyclocheilus rhinocerous; assembly: GCF_001515625.1. Lineage (NCBI taxonomy): Eukaryota > Metazoa > Chordata > Actinopteri > Cypriniformes > Cyprinidae > Sinocyclocheilus > Sinocyclocheilus rhinocerous. The sequence goes on from NW_015634502.1 coordinate 530,426, forward strand.
AACAAGATGGCAGCCAATCAATTCAGATGGCGCTGTACTCAGAGATTCGACTCTCATACAAGTGATAGCATTTTATTTTGAGCTGTTTCAGTAATAAATTCAACTTCTACGTTAATATTATTTATATGACCTTTAGGAAATCATATTGCTGTTTATATGTGCCAAACATGCCAAAGACCTCTACGTTTGACCACCATGTGCTGAAGTAACTACTTTCATTGGCTGTTAATTTTAATTACTGATGTTCCATCTCAGCAGTCTAAGCAAATGGCAGGTGTGCACAGAAATAAAATGGGCTACCATCTTCACACTATACAACCTTTACTGCATAAGGCTTATAGCACGATGCTTGTAGATAAAGAATGCTTGTTCTCTTCAACTCAATGAATGTTTATGAAAAGTTGGAGTGCATAAAATATTCTTTGCACTAGTATCTGCAAATTTAAAAATGACCGTTAACACATCTTTAGAAATGTGATTATAGGTTAGATTAACTATTTAACCCTTTCAGAATTTAGGCAAAACAAACATTTATGAAGCATTGGTGATTATATTGAGATGAGAGAATTACAGTATTTCCACAGTTGTTATAATTAGCTCTACTTCAAAGCTTATTTTACAATTTTCAGAAGTGACAGTGACATAAATACGTGTCCTGTATTATTTTGAGACTCAAAAAAATAACACAAATAACAAATATACATCCATCATGTCTTAAAATTAAACATGTTTATCCTATGTGCTCATCAAAGGTGATTTCTTAAAATCAAATCCTTTCAGGTGGGTGCGAGTAGGTTAAAAAGTGATACAAAACTCTGTTTTGGGCACCTCTGTGCAAAAACAATTAGTAGAGTAACAACACAGACAGTATTCCCAACAAAACAACTTCAAACAACAATTACACCATATAGTATTATTTTAATAATGAGCATGATCAAATCTAAGAATGTGATAGATAGTGACCTTCCAATACAATGCATATTCATTTCAGGGGTGACTTAAATGTTTGTCTTGTAACTTTTTTTTTGTAATATTTTTAGTATTTCATATATTTTCATGAATCTTTTGTTATATGACTATAGAAATCTGAAACCCTCACACGGTTCAATTCTGCTCTCCCACACACAAACACACAAAACAGCAAGCAGGTCCTAAAAAAAAAAATCACGCACAGAAACCATATACTCTTTTTTGTTTGTTTTCTTACTTTTAACAGTAATTTAGTAACATTCATTTTCAGGTTACACATTTGAGGCGTTCTTCGTTATTGTTATAATTATATGATCCTACGTTAAAGCTTAGCAATATACTGAGGACATGGGGGAGGAAAAAAGCGATAAAATGAAATCTGAAATAAGAAAGGACAAAGAACAAAAAAAAGGTGATGTATCTAAAGTGATTTCAAATAAAAAGCAATGAATTGCTACATCTCTCAGATTGGCTTAAAGAAACCGCGACCTCTGCTGGGCGGGGTTGGAACAATAAGTAGTTACATTTCTGCTCTTTAAACATTAAGTGTGTATGTGAACAGAGTCTGAGCACTAGGATCTGAACCGCAATGAAAACATTACTTTTACTTTCCTTTTTTTTGTGTTTGTTTTGTTTTTAGTCCAGCCAGTGACAATGTTGACTTCCCTTGGTTAAGGATGCATGGGATGTCGTCTCCCTGATAACGCTGTTTCAATTGAGGTATAGAACAGCCATTATTAAACGGTTTCCGTAGCTTTAAAATGTTAAGGCTCCAAGCAGGAAAAACAGAAAAGAAAAAACAAAACCTGTGACATAAGTGGCTTGTCACTGAACAAAATGTCAAGTGTTACATAATTCAAAAATATTATTATTTTTTTTTTTTATAACATTATCTTGTCAAGACATGTCATCGTCCCTTCTATGCAGTTGCACGATTCTCCACAAATGGGTTCAAACCACTCTGGATCTACAGAACATAAAACTGGCCCATTACAGTTACTGATGCTGGAGATGTCCCCCAAAACCAGATCGAATCTGAACACCCCCCACTCCCTTACCTCTGCCATATCACATGACTAACATACACCACCATCATCCCTCCTGATACACACACATACATACATCACAGAATTCACTACCCACTCATTTAACCAACTCTGAAGGGCATGATGAGGAGCAGTGGGGCTGAAGAAACAAAAATATAGGACGAAATAAAAGACTTGTGCAGATATCAGTTGGTCAAAGGGGGGAGGGAGGTGTATGAAAACAATACCAAACGACAGAAAAGAAGAGAGAGAAAAAAAAGAAATCAAAATGAGGACGCCACGTTGAGAGGTGCTAATCGACTTCAGCCCCCACAGGTGAAGCCGGAGGCGCAGAGGCTCGAGTCTGATGCTGGCTGAAGTCACCAGAATTAAATAGAAAAACATAATGATTGTTTATTTTTTTATATTTCATCTTGTGTCCTCTTTAAATTTAATTTTCAAATGGTCAGTCCTAAAACAACTGCTCATCATATGTAGGGGGCAGCCTTCTATTGTTTATTTCGGTTCTGGCGTTCCTGTGAGAGAAAGAGAGAGAGAGAAATTAAGGCAAAGTTACTTTGATGTACACAAAAACCAAAAACTATTTTCATTTCAAAATACTACCACTGCAGTCCAAGAATAAAAAGGCATTATTTTGTACTACTTTTAAATTCTCACACACAAGCCAGGGTTACCACAACTTTTCACCAATGAATTTCCTTTACTTGTACAGTTATTCATAATTTGGATCTTTAAAAACATTTACACTCATAAGGTGTGACTGATTTATTTAATCAGGTGTTTCATGTCAGGCCAGATTCTAAGGCAATTTTCATGCCAAGAACAGGGCAGTACATTGTAAAAATGATTTTTCAAAGTTGTAAATAAAACAAAGATTACTAGAGTGTTCAACAAGAAAATATTATTTCAGTCTTTCTACTTCAAAATTTCATGTTTAATTCAATGTGTTACTTCCAGTTTCTTTGTAATTATTTGTGAAATTTACTAGCAATTTCTGAGTGAAAATTGTTTCACTTCAATAATTTTTTTCAGTGTATCAGTTAAATAAAAATAGTAAAACCATTAATAAACATATGGATAATTTACATACAGAAAGATAAAATCTATATTAGATTTTAGGTGAATTGTCAATAGGGCTGTCGCGATTCGTAGATTTTATTAGACTACTAAATTTAAAAAAATCCTCGACTTCATTTTGCTCGCGTCGACTAACCGGCAAAATACCGGAAGTGGCGCATTTCACAGACGAGAATCCATAAAACACATTATTAGACTGTTTCCCAAGGCTGCATGATATATTAAACCCATTTAAAAATCATAATTAAGCATTCACATAATTGTGAATTCACAAACGCTACGATTTAATTAAATAATTAGATGCGATGCAGTTCTAATACAGTATATGCGCTTTAATTATTTACATGCGTGTAGGTTAAGTACGTGTGTCACACAGCGGCTCCGTTCACAGTAGTTCCACAGGAACTGTTATCATTTACATGTGTGGAGCGTCTCAAACTCCCATCTCTGCATGTTGTTGTGAGTTTGGGTTTATTATAACATTCATCTGGGAACGCAACGTGCGCCATTTCATCAGATTTGTAAGGTAAATCATTTATAAATCTACGCAAACACAGGAGAATACATCGCGGTTTCAAAATAAAAGCTCAAACCCTCACTCTGAGTTTACACGTTTTGATGTCTACATATTCTTTTAATTACAGTGGCTGTAGCATTTCTGTCCTATAGAAATGGCCAAATATGAAAGATTAAGTGGACATTTGAATTAAATTGTACTTGGTCAATATTAAACAAGTATTAGATCGCACAGCAATGTGTAAAAACAATCGTCAGGCCGTTGGTGCCCTCTGCAGGTCTTTGTTGTAATGCGTAATGTACATTAGCTCTATTGTTTAGAATACATTAATAAAACCATTAAATAAAACCATATGATTTCTTGCTTTTGATACTTTATTTGACCCAATTATTATTGCCTCATTGCTATTATATATGTATTTTAAGTAATTTTAAAGGCTATTGTTCACTTACATCTATTTTTATTACCACAAAATTTTTTTTATAATTATAGGGCCCTATGAAATCGGTTTTATTTCCAAATTCAGTTTTTTCCATTTTCATTTTTCTATACTCTGTTTTAATGGTTAAATTAAATTGTATTAATCAAAAAGCCTGTCTAATTAATTGAGTTTTACAGTTTTATCTTTACCAAATTCTGTTTTCCATTATTTTCTGGATTCCATTTTAATGGTTCCATTAAATTTTAATTATTATTGCCTCATTGCTATTATATATGTATTTTAAGTAATTTTAAAGGCTATTGTTCACTTACATCTATTTTTATTACCACAAAAAAATTTATTATAATTGTAGGGCCCTATGAAATCCGTTTTATTCCAAATTCAGTTTTTTTTCCATTTTCATTTTTCTATACTCTTTTTTTTTTTAATGGTTAAATTACATTTTATTAATCCAAAAGCCTAATTAATTGAGTTTTACAGTTTTATCTTTACCAAATTCTGTTTTCCATTATTTTCTGGATTCCATTTTAATGGTTCCATTACATTTTAATAATCAAAAGCATCTCCAATTAATTGTTTTTTTTTTTGTTTGTTTTTTAAGAAACTGCACATTTTCATTTTTCTCCTAAATAAATTCTGGTAAATAACATTTCTGGTAAATACTCCTTTAAAAAGGGTTTTTTGATTATAATGGTATTATTAGTAGACTAGAACACGTGGATATGTTGTCATTCTTACACTATAATACTGAACTTTGATTTCAGTGATTTGGACTATGAGATGGACACTTGCTTCTTGCACTCTATGTTGCACTTTACTTTTGCTTTAAAAAAAGGATTTCATAGAAATTTGGATTTCATTTGGTTTAATAAAATATAGTTTAATAAAATATTCTTAAGTAAAATAGTTGATTTTTTTGGCGAAAAATTAATCGTTTAGATTAATCGATAAATTAGTCGATAGATTAATCGAAATAAAAATAG
>NW_015634502.1:535868-551946 GCF_001515625.1 Sinocyclocheilus rhinocerous
ATACTCCTTTAAAAAGTGTTTTTTGATGATAATTTTATTATTAGTAGACTAGAACACGTGGATATGTTGTCATTCTTACACTATAATACTGAACTTTGATTTCAGTGATTTGGACTATGAGATGGACACTTGCTTCTTGCACTTTATGTTGCACTTTACTTTTGCTTTAAAAAAAGGATTTCATAGAAATTTGGATTTCATTTGGTTTAATAAAATATAGTTTAATAAAATATTCTTAAGTAAAATTGTTGATTTTTTGCGGGAAATTAATCGTTTAGATTAATTGCTAAATTGGTCAATAGATTAATCTAAATAAAAAACAGTCGTTAGTGGCAGCCCTAATTGTCAAGCAAAATTCTAAAAGATTTCCTCTACACATTTGAATAATCTTTAGGAAATTTTAGGGAAGTAAAACTGTTGTATGAGATTAAACAATAGAGTTTAACAGAATATATTTCAAAGTCAAATGAGTGTTACAGGAGCAGCAAGATGAAAGTTATCTTCAATAAAAGGTGCAATGCATAGCCAGTGAAATATTTTAGATTTGTGCATAAACACAAAACATTCCAAACTTGGTCAATGTCTCTGACATTTCCAAATCTTCCATAACCATGTCAAACCTGGAAAACAATAAAAAAAGAAAAGCTTACTTGATCAAGTCGGGATCGGTTCTGGAGAGGAGCAGGCTCTAGGTTCTGTCAGTGGAGATGAGAGAAAGAGATTAAAATCAATAATCCTTTGATACAAATCAAAAACATCAGCACTCTCTTAAATTCTTGTTGAATAAAAATCTCAATAATTAAATACTCAACATAAAACATTGCCAAATTAACCATAACCAGTCAAAAGCAGAAAAAATGTACAGTGAATAAAACCACATTTAAAATGAGCAAAGTGGAGCCAGTTTAAGACGTGCATTTTTGCTTACTGTCAACCAGAAATCTTACTGATAAAATAAAATTTTATTAGCAGCTTGACTAAAGCAAGAGCATCACACTCACAGTATTAAAAACCACCACTGAATGAAATATCAAAGACAGAACAATGAAATAACTGAAGCATCAACAGCAAAAGCAAAGAGCATCAACCATTCCAAAAACAACTAGGTATCTATTAGGGATGTGACAATTCTCAAAATAATATTGAACCGTTCGGTATGTCATCCACGGTTCAATACACACTTGCGAATTGCGGTTTTTCATTTTATAATTTCCGTGTGCTTTATTTCTCTCAGAATTGGCTCTGTTTGTTGTGCCTGTGAGTCTACGTCAGGGATCCTCAAATCTGGCCCAGAAGATCCACTTTCCTGCAGAGTTTAGCTCTAACCCTAACCAAACACACCTGAGCATGCTAATCAATGTCTTCACGATCATTAGAAAATCACAGATAGGCGAGTTTGATCATGCTTGAAGCTAAACTCTGCAGCGCATTGGCCCTCCAGGGCAAGATTTGAGGAACCCTGGTCTACGTGCTGAGATGAGGAAACCCACTTATAATGTGCATTTGAAAAAGCAACACGCCAAACACCTTCCCTTGTAATGGCTTGCAATGAGAAGTGTTTCTAAACCGGTTGTCCATCAAAAAAAGAGAACATGATAACTTGTTTGTACTTCACAACATCAGTCGTGTGTTTGAAATAACTTTGTTTTGCGATCTGATGTGGCTTCTTAGCACAGAATGAGGCAGAAAATATATTCTATACTGTCATAAAGGCTGTGTCGATTAGCAATTGATTACAAATATATTTAATCATTATGAACAGTGTTGGGCAAGTTACTCTGAAAATGTAATCAAATTACTGATTACTCCTTTTAAAAGTAATCACGTTACTGTTCTGATTACTTTATTTCAAAAGTAATTAGTAATTGGTTACATTACTAGTTACGTTACTTTTTTTCTCCATGAAATTTATGAAATCCCAGCATACACGCTCCCAATAAATATTTGTTATTAAAGCATCAACATTCACAGAACACTGTTATTTTTAACTAAAGCAAGCGGCTGCTGCGTGCATGGTTTGGCATGGCAGAATGCCAGCAAAGAGCACTGCATTTATAATCTCTAAAAGACATCTCAGTTCATCGCAATCTCACAAATCTCTGTTATAACACAATAAATATATGCATAATGAATCTTTCATAATGTCTACAATTCGTGTGTTATAATGAGAGGATTCGTGAGCACGCAAATTTCAGCACTGCATTGCTCAACGCTGCAAACACGTGTTATAGCCTAAATAGAAACTCTGCATACGCTTGCACCTGTAAATCGTTTATATTTTATATTAGTTCTTTTGTGCAATAGATGAATAATTTATTTGTTTTAGATATTTTATGTTTAGATATTTCTATTTCGCGGAGTCCCGTGAATCATTTTTATTCTCCACACACGAGTCTCTGCACTCGCCTATCAAGTCTTGTCCCGTGCCGCACTCTGTTGCGTCGGGTCTCGCGGGAGAGCAGGAGTCCCGTGAATCATTTTATTCTCCCGCATCCCGCACACACACACACACACACACACGAGTGTCTACCCGCCCGCACCAGCACTCGCCCATCTTGTCCCGCGCCGCACTCTGTTGCGTCGGGTCTCGCGGGAGCAGGTCTCTGATCCACTGGCACTTGACTCGACAGTGCCTGTGCTACATCCTTTTTAGGTCTCTAGATTATAAAACACTGCATTCTGTCAGCAATGTAATGCGGCAGAAACGTATGGAGACCTCGGCTTGTAACTATACTCCAATTACTATTTTGAAAATTATAACGCGTTAAATTACTCCGTTACTAAAAAAGTAATCAAATTACAGTAACGCGTTACAAAGTAATGCGTTACTGCCCAACACTGATTATGAAAATACCCAAGATGGCTTGAAGAACACAGACAAACTAAATATTGTCGCAGTCAAGTATTTATAGTGTTTATTTCATCATTCAAAAGGTTTGTATCTTCTTTTTATTCCGTTACAGCGATAGCAATGCCTTTGTCCATTAAAGATTTCCTGGAACGTCATGAGTTCTATTACTTTTGTGATGCATATGTGGCTACCAGTATGAATGAAACAGACATTACATGTGTTTGCAGTGCTCAATAATGGCCAATCCATCCTATTTTGGGTAAAAACAGGAAAAATAATACCTCTCTGAAAAGAAATTTTAAGTAGACGTATAATAATCCACATCTTTCTCCATTATACAGATGTTCACAGGAAGTTTTTGTTGTTAATTTGTTTTTTTAAAAAAATCACATTTTAAACTGCAAAAAAACACTACGATGTGCCAAGCCATCAGAACCGAACCGAACAAAAAACAGTGGTTAAAAATAGTGGTCGACCGATATTGGTTTTTTTGACAGCCGATGCAGATATCTTGGAAAGCAGGGTGGCCGATGGCCGATATAATTTTATTTACATTTAAGAAATTTGAAATCATTTGAAAATGGATTAAAAATAATTGTGTAAAATAAACATACTTACACTTTAGAAGACAAAGCATTTTTCACAAATAAATAAATATTTAATAAAAATCTAATTAATTCTATCTGATTATTAGATAGACTTCTATCCGTATTTAGACAGAACGGTTAACGACGACAGCGAACAAGAGGGAGAATCATAGACTGTATAAAAACAGGGGAGAATGTGAGCGGTGTGTGCTCAGGCACTGCCGTTCTCAGCGCGGTCAACATAAAAGTCCCGCCTCGAACACATCGGCCAAACAGAAAAATTTATCGGCCGATGCCGATATTTGAAAAATGGCAAATATCGGCCGATATATCGGCCTTGGCGATATATCGGTCGACCACTAGTTAAAAACCAAGGTATGTATTGAACTGTGGGCTAACTGTATTGTTGCATCCCTAGTATCTATGATCTATGGCTTTTTAAATCAGCTGAAACCTTTACATTGGCAGTTTCAGTGACATGAACAGTAGCCTGAACCCTTCACATGCTGTTCAAAGTTCTTTGGTTAATCACTACTTATGGTCATTCACCTCTAAACAGAAATATTTTCCTTCAGCATATGCATCTCTAAATCTTAAAGGAACACTCCACTATTTTTGAAAATAGGCTCATTTTGTGGAGGGGGCGGACCTTGCATCGCCATCTGCTGAGCAAGTGATTGGGCAGACGGTATAGGGGGCTGAGGTGGGGGCGGGAGCCCGTGATGGTGAGGCGGTAGGTGACCCTGGGAGTGGAGCAGAGGCTGCTGCTGGTGGTGGGGTGGCAGTGGTGAGGCCACTTTAGTCACAGGCCCCTTATTATCCCAGGTGCCAATGTCCATGTTGTGTTTGATGGGTGGTGGGGGCAGGGTGCCTCCAGCCATGGGCATCCCCGGCTTGCTCTTGACTTTCAGTTGCTGAGGCTTGGCCGGTTTGCTCGCAATGGCTGCCCAGGACGTGGGTTTGGGAGGCGGCATCCCGATTGGAGTCCCGCCGTTACCCGTGGCCACCGGCCCTCCACCGATCACCGAGCCCACCGTCTTCACTCCGGACCCACCTCCAGTCATATCACCGCCAATCTTCAACCCTACCATACCCTGCTCTAAACTATTCATACCGGGCGCCTTATTCAGGGTGTCGCTTGGGAAGCCCGTTTGCCCATCGGGTACCAGGGTGCCACCTAATGAACTGGGCGGGTAACTGTAACTGCCCCCGTAAGCAGAACTCTGAGTCTGCTGGCCCTGGGAGCCGCTTGTACCCCAGGCAGAAAATGCTGGGTTTTCAGGGAAAAAGTTAAAGCGGTGTGGATAGATGCTACTGCCCAGACCCCCTGGCTGTCCGAACACAGTGTCATGCATGAAGTGATGATCCCCATTGCTGAGGGGGGCGTAAGGAGTGAGGTACGGGATTGGCGGATCTCCGCCAGTGGACCAGGGGGCTTCGCTGAGGGGGTACGGGAACCCAATCGAGGGGGCATAGTAGCTAGACAGGTATGGGTCGGTCATTGATTGGTAACTGTTATTCTGCGGGATAAACAAAAATAGAATTGTTAGAATTAATAATGAGAAAATGCCAACTAATTTCAAACAGCATAAAAACAGAGCAGACCTGAATCTTAGCAAACACTCCACACTTATAAGGAAATTAATTTAAACTCCAGAACAAATTTAAAAGCAATGACGTAGTATATTGTACAACTAGTTCCTTTTAGTAATGTACTGTGGGTGAGGTAATTTATTAGCAAAAAAAAAAAAAACTTCCCCAGAGTTAAAAACCTAGGTAAAACCTAGTTGGTTAATATTATTTTCCCTTGCCGCAATTACAAGTTATTTACTTTTTTTTTTTTTTTTAATGTACAGACAAATTTCCCAATGTAAAACCTAGTTAGTTATTATTATTCCTCTCTTCCTCAGTAAAAACAGCATAACAGTTATTTCAGAGACAGATAAAGTAATTCTACTTTAAAAATACTGTTTTTACATGCACAAGCCTACAACGACAATGCACTTGAAAAAAGAAAAAAAAAAGAAGCATATTCAGTATTTTGTTTTCTTAAAAATATCAAAAACATGCTTAAAGGGTTAGTTCACCCCAAAATGAAAATTCTGTCTCACCCTTATGTCGTTCCAAACCCATAAGACCTTCGTTCATCTTCGGAACACAAATTAAGATATTTTTTATTAAATGTGAGAGTTCTCAGACCCTGCATAGACAGCAGGGAACAAATGTAATGTTCCCAGGTCCAGAAACGTAGTAAGGACATCGGTAAAACAGTCCATGTGACATCAGTGGCTCAACTTCACTTTTGCGAAGCTACGAGAATACTTTTTGAGTGCAAAGAAAACAAAAATAACAATTTTTTCAACAGTTCTTCTCCCCCGAGTTACATCTTTCTCCATTTTAGAGTATCACAACGCATACGCATGCTTTCCCCTAAGCGTAAACAACGCTGATTACGCAGATTATGTTCATGCACGCTTTCTCCCCCAAACATAAACAATGCTGATTACGTCGATTACGCTCTTGGGTACTCTCCAAAATGGCAGAAGACGTAACTCGGGGGAGAAGAATTGACCTATCGGTAAGCCCCTCCCCTCGAACGCAGATGAGCCAATGGCAGTCGAGTATCAGGTGAACGGAACTCGGACATCTTTAGCTTTCAGCGCCATAGAAAAACATTGGACGATCCGAAGCTCGCATCGGTTTGATAGTGTTTATGCTTCAAAAATGGAAAAACGATGTGCCTGGGGTACTTGTAACACTTAACCTTTTCATCTGCTCAAGCAGAACATTAATGTCATCTTGTGCTTCAGCAAGGTATCTCTGGCTAAAACTAGCTAACGGTAAAGTTAGTGAGTCCATGCTAACGTACAAACCTAAATAGCGAATTGTTCTCACGTCATGTACCGTGCAGTGAAAGTCAAAAACGCATAAACGAAGGTCTATAATAGAGTGCCTCTCCATATTAATCTGGTTAAATGTAAATTAATTTAATCTTACTCTGCGGTAAAAATGCAGTGGTTGCCTCTAATTTTAAATGTTAAGAGCACAGACAAAGCCTTAGTTTGTTTATATGAAGTGATTTATTTTATGCGTGTTACTTATTTATTTGATTTTGGCTTGTTTTAAAATTTAAATTTAGTTTTGTTATTTACATTTACATTATATTTAAATTTTGTTATTTAGCAAACGCTTTTATCCAAGGCGACTAACAAATGAGGACAATAGAAGCAATCAAAACCAACAAAAGAGCATTTATAATTTTTCTTAAATCTCATTTTTTAAAAAAAAAAAAAAAAAAACGTGAATCGAATCGAGAAATCAAAATCGTGAATTGAATCGAATCGTGAGTTGAGTGAATCGTTACATCCCTACTCTGCGGTATATGAACGGCGTTGATCCTGCATGTTGTCAATGCGATCGTGACGCCCGTAAAATAATTCTCCCGTTTGCATTGTGATCTGTATTTTTACATTTATTTTAATATCTTTTATATATACCTCCATGGCATATTTAAGTCCCACTTGAAGGTCCATCGGTGTCCCAAATTGATCAGAAATACCTCGGAAGAAGGTTTTCACCGACAGCTGTCATTTTAAGACAGTGAGCAACATTTGTTTGTCCGAGTGAGCAACAGTAACTAAGGGGGTGGGGCTTACCGATAGGTCAATTGTTAAATAAATTGTTAGTTTTGTTTTCTTTGCGTTTAAATAGGGCTGGACAATAATTCAATATCAATATGTATCGCGATATAATTTTTTTCAATAATGGTGATATGATTTTTAAACACATTTCCGATATTTCGAAGGCCATATCGTCCAGCCCTACGTTTAAAAAGTATTTTCGTAGCTTCGCAAAACTGAAGTTGAGCCACTGATGTCACATGGACTGTTTTAACGATGTCCTTACTACGTTTCTGGACCTGGGAACATTACATTTGCGTTGCTGTCTATGCAGGGACTGAGAGCGCTCACATTTCATCAAAAATATCTTAATTTGTGTTCCGAAGATGAACGAAGGTCTTACGGGTTTGGAACGACATGAGGGTGAGTAATTACTGACAGAATTTTCATTTTGGGGTGAACTAACCCTTTAAGCTGAGAAGCAAAACTGTAAAAACATAAGATGTTTTCAGAGAATACATGTTGAATGAAATGTTTTTCCCTCCATTTCACACCCTAAGACAAATACAAAAACACATTTCTCACCGGATTAGACTGGCCAGTGAGATATGGTTCAAAGTCATTGTCGTGGACCGTTTCCTTCTGATGAAGAGAGCCATTTTGCACTGAAATAAAGCATGATGTTAAACATCAGGGTTACCGTTCAGACCTGTACATCTGATAACAAACTCAAAGCACATGCTAAATCCAACAGTCTTCTCTGTCTCTTGGAAGATATCACTTTACCAAAGCTCTGCTATTCACATTTTAGATCTTCAAAAAATGTTAAACGACTACAGTAATGTGTATTTCACCACACGATCTCAGTGAGTCATTCACTACATGTTCTGTCTGACTACCACAATACTACAGACAATGGATGAAGAGGAGCATCTAAAAATTACACAAAGCCAAAGGACAAAAATTCACAACTACAGTAGTTAATGCTACAGAATTATGAAGCATAATCAATTTAATGTGTTAAAAAGCCAAGCTCCCATTGCCAATTGATGTGTCAGAGTGGTGTTAATCCAACAGGAGCAGTTCTGGACTGCTAGGAGGTATATGGCTCCATCAGGTGATTGAGCTCTCAGACAACATTATTTGAATGATATGAGAGCAACACAGCAACCAGGCATTGATATAAGTCAGTGAATTAATGCCCAAACTTGACTTAACAGCCATAGCCAAAGGCATTAATACTGGTAAAAGTGGACTTAATGTGAATTAAAGAGACTATCCTGGACGTTTTATTTCTAAACCTGTATAGACATCTATATTATAAAGCAAACTTACCTTTAGCGTCTTGCCCTTTGGATGTCTTCCCATTCAGTAGATGATCAGAGGTGGGTAAAAACAACAAGATAAAACCATTAACACCTTTATATTGTTGTTTTAAACACGAGCTCTTCGTGTTTAACATGTTAATACTACACAACGTTTCATGTTCTTAATCCACATCGACTCCATCAGAGCATCACCAATAAATCAATGCACTATCAGCAGTCGCTCGTCATTCGTTATTAAATAGAAACGAGGGCTTAAGTTGATATTTATTTAGTCAATCAAGGAATTGACATTCACCCGGATAGCTAAACATTTCGTCGACCACGCATATCAGCCCAAGTCCAGAGAAAACTGGTTATAACTCTCGGAAGCTGATGAGAGAGATTGTATAACGTTACCAAATGAAGTTTTATCCTGACGGTACACTGGAGCAGAACGCACTTTGCGATGTGTCGAACGGAAATGTCTGTTTAGACCAAAGAAACGTGATGTAATATTCAATACACGAGTGGAAAAAATGCTAACTCGTTAGCCATCGCGCTTGTGTGAAGCAAGCAGAAGCAGATGCCCGTAATGTCTCCGCAAAAGCGGCGGAGGCTGCACGCGTATTCCCTGCTCCTCCTCCTAAAGGCCTTAGCGACGCCGTTGCCACTCCAACCTACCTGTGGGTCAATACTGGTGGTAGACATAATTCATCAAGAGGGCCTCTTTAGATTCAGCAAGAGTCTTGCAAAGAAAAAAGAAGCAACAGCGAGGGTGCTCGGCGTAACCCGAAGCCCGTGGGTTCCTCTCGGCTCCGTGCAGGCTGAACTGCGCTTTTTTCAGCAAGTTCCACGACTTGATTTCGGCGATCCGGTCCTCTCGAGCGCACTAAAAGTCCAGCCTGAGGATGTTTCTGAGAGGATCAGAGGCTCTGCGGTTTTGGGGTTTAATCCAACGTTGTCACACGCCGAGTGTAAATTTATTTCAAAGTGTATATATATTTTTTCCTCTTCCCAGCCCGCAGTTATTGTGCACCTCTGTTCACTTCCGCCCAATGGCCGCTCCATCCGGGATCTGCGCGGAGGGACTGACGCCACATGGACCGGGTGGCCACGCGGAGGTGATCAACCTGAGAAAATTGGAAAAAAGCTATCACTTCATAAATGTCTTGTTTATCTTAGTAATAAATTATTTCATATTTGTTCTTCCTTCTAATAATTGGCTAAAGAAATTTAAAGTGTAGTATATTAAGTTAGGCTACTAAATGAGAGGGCTGTACATATTTTGTCAGTTATTTTACCTATAATTACATATTTATCTTAATAGTATACATATGTCTGTAATAAATTATTTAAAATAATAATAAAAAACTAAAAATATAGATTATGCTTTTATGTAATGAAAACCAGGGGCGGATCTAGAAAATATTTTTTAGGGTGGCAAAGGGGTGGCATGGGGTCTATGAGGGATGGCAACACCAAAGCAAGCCCCCATGCATAGTTTTTTGGGGATTTATGGTCTGACAAATATTGTATTACCATTAAGTAATCATCTATACTGTTTAAAATGAAAAATAAATAATAACATTTCAATATCCATCATGGCACCAAGTCAACGCACAATATAAAAAACTTCAACAGGTTATAAATGTTTTTGAGCTTATATCACTAAAGAAGACATGCGGTATCTATTAAAATTACATAGGCTAGATGGTATAATCACGTTTAGTGCAAGTTTAAGAGCAACAAAAACTTTTGAATTTCCTAACTAGGCAGTCATTCTCAGTTCTGCAAAAATGCAGTACACATAAAAAAATGGTTGCAAATAAAATTTGACAGTCACACGTTTGAAGGTGTACAATGTGCTACAGTTTACTGTACATATAGAATAGTGACATTTCCATTATCTAATGTACTGTAATTATACTGTATGTTTAACTCTGCTATTAGTTTCCGTACTTCCGTGCTATTAGTTTCTTACTTAACTCTGCTATTAGAATGGAGGAGACTCAAGAGAGAAAGAGGGAGAAATACCAAGAACTGGTGGAGGATTGTCGGAGGAACGGATGGAGGACCAGGTGTATGCCAGTAGAGGTGGGCAGCAGGGGGTTTGCCAGTCACTCCTTAAGCAAGGCCTACGGTACGTTGGGCATAACAGGTGTTAACCGAAGAAGAGCCATAGGTAACAACGAGGAGGCAGCAGAAATGCCACTTGGCCACAGGCCGGGGTCTGATCAGCCTCGGTCGGGTCGCCAGGACGAGGGTGTCTGTTGTAAGACCCGAAAAACCCAGTGACTCCTGGAAACAACACTGATGATGTGTCCAAGGTTGTGCATCAGAAGATGTATTCTGTGAACTGAAATACTCTGGGAGCACCAGTGACAACCAGGAATAGACTGGGTGACAACCACGAAGAGGGTGGTGACATCTGGAGAGACAGATGACGGCCGGAGAGACGGCAGCCCGGGGGTGGAGAGGGTTGGCAGCCCAAGCCACTTCTTCCGTAAGGAGGAACCCAAAGCAAGCTACAAAAGAAAGATACCCCCAGGGGTGCCCGAGAGGGGGGGAGGATGAGCACCCCAATAGGACGGACTCAAGGACAACGACACAGGATAAAGGAATAACGACAACGACAATACAGTGCATCTGCGGCAGGACCTGAAGAATGAAAGGGGTTTAAAAATCCATCAAGGCAGAATGAGATGCTTGACAGCGGAATCGACGACACAACGCACAGAAGCGACTTCTGGTAAGACGAAGGAGGAGCTAGGCCCGGAGGCAACCCACAGCGCCCAGAGCCTCCTAGTGTCGCCAACACCGGCTGCCAGCAGCTCACTTGCCACCATAACCCAAGAAACAGTATCGCTCGACAACCCACAGGGCCTACAACACCGGCAAGCTGCAGTCATAACAACTGGTTGTGCCCCTTTGGTCCAGCCGAGGATTCAGTGGCCCAAATCTTCTAAGAGAGCTGAGTGGCAACAATTTGATGAAGATGTAAGCCAGGTCCCGGAAGTAACAGCTAATGGGGATGTGGACCACCGATTGAGAACAATAACCACCCTCATAGTGAACATTGCAGCTAAGCGATTTGGAACTGAGGCATCCAAGCCTGCTCCATCGGCATATGCTCCAAGCCACAGAGCAAGGAAAATCCAGTGCCTCAGGGAAGAACTCAGGCTGCTAAAGAGGCAATACAAGTCAGCGGGGGAAGTCGAGAGAGCCGGCCTAGCGGACCTGAGAGCAATCCTAAGGAAACAACTCTTGACCTTACGGAGGGCAGAGTTCCACAGAAGGAGGCGGAAGGAGAGAGCCAGGAAGAGGGCAGCATTCTTGGCCAATCCATTCAAGTTGACCAAGCAGCTCCTTGGCCAAAAGAGGGCTGGCCGCCTCACTTGCTCCAAGGATGCTATAAATGGCCACCTCAAGGCCACTTATAGTGACCCCATTAGAGAACAACCGCTGGGTCCATGTGATGCGCTGATAACACCACCAGAGCCTTCATCAGACTTCGACCTGAAGGAGCCCCGCCTAAGGGAAGTGGAGGAAGTGGTGAGGAGAGCAAGATCGAGCTCAGCACCAGGCCCAAGTGGAGTGCCCTACAAGGTGTATAAGAACTGCCCAAAGATACTACATCTGCTTTGGAGGGTCCAGAAGGTGATCTGGATGAGAGGAAAGATCGCCCAGCCATGGAGGTATGCTGAGGGAGTGTGTATACCAAAAGAGGAGAAGTCTGAGAATATCGACCAGTTTCAGGTTATCTCCTTGCTCAGTGTGGAGAGCAAAATCTTCTTTAGCAATGTGGCTAAGAGGTTCTCCAACTTCCTGTTGAGCAATAAGTACATCGACACGTCTGTGCAAAAGGGAGGTATACCAGGAGTTCCAGGTTGTCTGGAACACACGGGTGTGGTAACCCAGCTCATTAGAGAAGCGAGAGAAGGTAGAGAGGACCTGGCAGTACTGTGGCTGGACCTCACCAACGCCTATGGCTCAATACCCCACATGCTGGTGAAGGTCGCACTGGACGTGATCGGCATCTTCTTATTGATTTCATTTTATTGTTACGGCTTATATCCATGATGAAAGTAGAGCGAGCCGCGAGCGGTCGGAGAATCGGATCACCAAACAATTACGCGATGAATCTCAGACATATCCGGACGGGATTAGATTTCTCAGAGGACTTCTGAATTACCTGAAAAGCAGTAATTATCTGATTCACGAACAAATGTAAAAACAATTCGTTAGTGAACTGGGCCGCGCTTTGTGGTTTTGACTCAAAAAGATCCGGTTCATAAGAGTCATGAAAAGTAGCACATGAAACACTGCTTACATTTATATTTTATTCTGTGATAATTCTGGGGTGGCACAGCTTTTTCTTAGGGTGGCAGTTGCCACCCCGGTAGATCCGCCCCTGATGAAAACTATCTGATTCCTCTACTTGATCATAGAAATACTCCACCTTCATTCAATCATCATTCACCACAGTAGGCTGACATATGTTTGTCAGAGGACCTGTCACAGTAGTTTATTAGCCTATATTGAATGGGTTTGTGTTTAATTTAGACAAAAAGAAGTGGCTATCACAAACCATCCTGTATAGATAATAAAATATTAAAAACATTATACTTTTTAATGAATAATATAATGGTGTTTTAGCTGGTTCTTTCCTTTGGTTTCTTTTCGTATATCCATAAATATGTGCAAAATTTCCTAAAAACATACAGATGAATATATACATTTCACACCAGATGTTGACAAGCTTGATTACTTGTATTTTTCTTCAAGCTGTATTAAACCATTTGCCTGGGAAAAAGAAAAATGTAAAAAAAAAAAATAAAAAATAAAAACTTGTAATTTAGTTGTATTATAAACCATGCCACCACTTACTTTTATAATTTATATTTTCACTGTTAAAAGAATGTCATTAACAAGCACTGGGCACTCTTGTGTCAGCTAAACCTCATGCTGATAAAGGGCATTCAGGGTAGCTAATTGATATTTAGATCTAGCTATTGATCTTAGTCAGAGATGGGTGGGATGATGGGGGTCTTTAATAAGTTTGCAATAGGAAACTATAGGGGACTGGAACCCTGAAGGAGCAGCTCTGTTTCAACATAACACCCATTTCACAGATGATGCAAGATAATACAAGAGCTTCACTGATTAAATGCTTTTGCTGAATTTCCTAAAGTTTAAATATGTGTTTTCAGTTTGAAATTGATTCAAAATGAGAGGGAACATGTTGGATTTGAATTCTGATGGCTTATGTCGTCCACAGGATAGCACATAGTGATGCCATACATAATAATCCATAATAAATAATTATTTATTAAGATCATTAGCATGCAGTCTAATACTTTTTAAAATTTGGTATGTAGGCTACAACGAACCGTTGCCGTTAACAGATTCAACTTGCGTTTTTCTAATTTTAACCACTAGGTGTCAGTGTAATGCGAGTCAATTGGGGAACTTCCTCGATTACATATCAAAAAGAGACCTTAACGAAATGGTGTCTTTTTTCTATAAACTGAGGTGTTTTTCGAATCAAATATTTATTAAGATTTGCACTACATGTATAATTTAACAAAAGAAAAGATGATATGACTCACTACAGTCAGCATTTAAAATACAGTGTTAAGTAAATGCTGTATTATATACATTTACAAAATGAGATTTGATGTTCTGTATGTGTTACAACATTTCTGTTTTCTTTGGGCCATTAAGACACAGACCAGCACACGCAGGTATTACAGGTATTATATCCTATATACACTCACACAAATATGGCTTGTGTTACTGATAGTAAAATAGACAGATGATCATTAAACATTTAACACAGCATTTTGCTGTGTAATGACACAAGTGCATGTGGAGCAATTCCTTCTTCTTCATTTAATCTCCACTATTAATCCATTAAACTGAAAGTGATCTTTACAATGTTTAAAATGTACAAAATATACCATTTGACCTGTAAAATTAGAACGGTAAGTAAAACTGTTTTGCAGAAGAATCATGTCCTGAAAATAAAATAAATGTATTCATAAAAGAATGTGAGGTTCATTGCTGTATCCTTTGGCTTTGGATGAATAGTTACAGATGCCTTGTGACTTGTTGCTTGTTCAGATGTTGAGTTCAATGTGTCATTAAGCAAAATAATAATAATAAAACACACATACACATACCTTTGAATTTTCATGTTCATATTCACATCACTCTTATGTTCTTACATTTTGTGTATTGTTATGTTTATACATATACATAATTAGGAATCCATCCAATCTGGTCCATTCTGAGAATGGTTAATGTCCATTTCTTCAATCTATTTCCCTTCTCAAAGTTTCTTCTCTCTCTTGAGATGTTGATGAGATCTGGACACTGTCACTTATACAAATCTGAAAAATAACACAATGCAGATACAAAATTAGATTCACATCAAGTAACAATATCAGTTGTTTAGGAAGATGAATAAGAGCCAGCAAAACATAGACAACTTGGTGCACTTTTAAAGGTGAAAGATAAAAAATTATTTTACAAACATGTGTCTTCCTCTTCATTGAAGATGTTGACAACATAGCAGGCAAATACAAAACCCAGGGCCTACATACAAACAAACAAATCAACAGATTCAGTAAAGTCACTTACAAGTCAATTTTTATGAGTGCTTCTGAATTTCTATATTGGTGTATATGGATGTATCACAGAAAATTTTAAGCTGAAGTGTGAAGTGTTCATATTAAAATTGAAGTATATATTTTTACAGTCGCCTACTTATTTGTAGGTAACAAAAACCTGATATGCCTGACACAGCAGCATAGCTGGAAGAAATGTTCAGGAAACCTGTTTGAAAACAATCGTTATTTCTGCACACTTCAGTGTTAACAGATAATAATGACTTCTTCAGTTTTAGGGTCTTACAGAAATGGACAGTTGTAGGGCACTGTGCATAACTTCGATGTACTGATACTCTAATACACAGCCCAGCTCGGAGACCAGAGCAGGACTTTCCAGATGCTGCCATCTAGTGGTTGGGAGGTTTCTGTTCTCACAGCCTGGACCGTTGTCCTTCCACCATGAGCGATAAGACGAAAGTCCCAATGACAGATAATCACTGTCCTAAAAGAGCACAGCACAGAAATGCCTAAACATTCTTAATTTCAATTTCATGGCTTTGTAAACATTATTTACTTTAATGCTGTAGTACTGAGGAAACATAGTGTAAGTTTAGAATGGTGTTTAATCCTGTTCATATGTGGTTTGTAAGCCTATACCCACAGTGATGATATAATTTCATACCAATGGCATGACTGTATGTGAACTTGGTCTAGCACTAGACTGACCCATAGGAGCAATGGGACACTTTACCTTTGAAAGCCCTCCAAGATCTAGATAAAGGCAACAGATGAAGACATTCCAAGTCACCCAAAACACAGTCCAGACTATATACTAAGAGAAAAGGAAAGAACATAATTATAATGGTCATCAGAGACTTAAAAAAATTATGTTGGAACCACATCTAGTTAACTTTTAAAACAAAAATCCATATCTGTGTAAACAACCAAATTACTGCATTAGGCTATACATTAACATTAAAACCATTAAAACGTTTGGGGTGGATAATTTATATATATATATATATATATATATATTATCAGTGTTGGGGAGTAACTAGTTACATGTAACGGAATTACGTAATTTAATTACAAAATAAAAGTA
>NW_015634502.1:552875-556907 GCF_001515625.1 Sinocyclocheilus rhinocerous
GATTTCCCAGCATTTTTTGAACACTGACCAGTTGCAAATGTGATATTTATTTACAACAATTCAATAATAAGAAGTTAATATTGTGGTATATTAAAACTCCTTTGTTCTCTTTTGCTCACCATGGTTGCATTAATTTGATCAATAATATATTAAACAGTAATATTGTGAAATATTATTACAATTTGAAACAAAACGTTCTTAAGGAACATTAAGAATATTATCAATGTTGAAAACAGTTGCGCTGCTTAATATTTTTGTGGAAACTGAGATACATTTTTTCCATTTACCAGGAATCTTTTGATGAACAGTAAGTTCAAAAGAACAGAATTTTTAACAATCTATTATAAACACTACTGTCACTTTTGATCAGTTTAGTGCATTCTTGCTAAATAAAAGCATTCATATGTTTAAAAAAAATCTTGCTAGACCCAAACTTTTGAACAGTATTTATTTTATATTGATATAAAGAAATCAATACATTTAATCATATTAATCAATTAAAATGCACTATTGAATTTAATACATTTATTTTAATAAAAACGTACTTTTATTTTAATAAATTTATCATTTAGGTATTTTTAAAATCTTTTTATATTTAATACCAGTATTTTATAAATTAAGTATAAATAATGTTTTGTATGTATAAATAATATTTTTATAAATAATTTATAAGTAATACGTTTTATTAAATGTAATATTGTTTAACATACCTATTAAAGTTCAAAAGTTATAAAAAATGTCGTGAGGTAAATACACACACCAAAACTACATAGCGGGGCTTATACTGGACTGTTCCAAACAAGCCCAATATCACCACAATGACGTGCAGGAAGTTGACAAGGATGGGCGCCCACTGGTAACCTAGAAAGTCAAACACCTGTCTCTCCACAGCAGTGATCTAGAGAAACAAGACAGAGAGTATGATATGATCAAGATCTCTACACATTGTTAAAACAATAAAACCACCAAAAAACACCCTCATGCTGCGCCAAACACAATAATGATGGAGACCCCATCTCTCTTTCCCAGAGACACACAATCAAACCCCCCACCTCTGTTTTTCCACATGCTGGCTTTTTACTCAAGGTTGCCACGGTAACAGAGCCAATGGGGAACAAAGCTTGTGACAGAGAAATAGAGAGTGAGAGGTGGAGAAAGAGAAAAGGAGGGCGGGAGGGAGAAAGGGTGAGCGAGAGGAGACGAGGGCTCTCCTTGGAGGTCAGAGGCTCAGTGAGGGGAGATGTATGATTCAGATGGGAGGTGCTGGGTGTGGGGGATGCTGCTCCTCTCATAAAGCTTCACTGAAGCAGTCATAAATCCTCTCTCTGCCACTAAGCACCCATCCCCCATACAATCACTCTCTGTATGCCATAATGCTGCTGTGTGTACCAGCTGTTCCCAGAGGTTCCACCTCAAATCAACCATTCGTAGCATGTCTTCACCACAGTCCCCATCCGCTGTCTTCCAACATGAGGTGAATTGACTTTAACGAGCCAAACATAAAAACATAAAACAGTGAGATGTTTCACAGATACTTGTCAAGGGGAGCCACTGGGTATCATGATTTTATGTTTTATTTCGGTCTGTTTCTCATACAAAAAAACTATGGCTTCAGAAGAATTTATTTTCAACACTGAAAGCTTCAGTTTCTTATAATTGGGCAAAGATGAGCATGATGAGCTATCCGCTTTTGGTAACAGACATCTGCATTAAAATCCAGACCATACAGTATATATCCATCCTGGTAAATCTAATCCATAAACGTGAACAGTCTCCAACTCATTTGAAATATTTAAAGGGAATATGAAACCACCATTATAGACAGCAACAGTGGCTGAACCTGTTGATATAGTTGACATGAAGGATGAATGTTCAGCCAGGACTTATAGGTGCCAAATGTTACACAAAATCAGACATGGTATGGCAGACATGCAGCAGACTTCTCTTCTTCTATTCACTGGCAGTAAAAAGTGTGAAATAATGAATTGAATTTGCTAACCGATTAAACCATACAGCTATATTTTCTTTTTGAGCCACCCTGAGATCAAATATACACAACTGTAAAGACTAATAACTGCATGCTTCTGTTCTGCGCTGTCTCACTGAATCTTCATCATTTATTTAGTAGGTGACAGTATTTTTTAAAGGTCAAGGCTGAGTTAATCTACTGAAATTATAGTCCAAATGTGATGTCATACCAGATAAATAATATATAATGCTCATTAAAAAAAATATAACTGGATAAGCATCTTCACTCTGTTTCTTTCATACACATTCACACAGTCGATAGGAAAGAAAGGAAAGGTTAGGAAAGACAGAAAAGCTAAGGTTAGACCAAAGTTAAAAGCCATAAAGGTTAAGCAGAATAACAACAGGGATGTAGGTCACTGTCTCTCAACACAAGTGCAACTACTTAACTGAGATGACAAGATGAATCCAATATCTCACACACCAAGTGCTATCAATGAGCTAAACATGCATTAAACACACATTAAATTGCACACACACAAACATTTCTCGGCAACACAATGCACAGTTGACATCTCGCTCTTGTTTTATGGTCTAGCTCTTATGTCTGCAGTTTAAATAAATAGATTATATTCTATGCTGAATATGGATGGGTGAATGAATATTTAAAAAAATTATTTGAGAGAAATTATGGTGCAATACTAGCAAAACAATTCAGAACTGAGACATATGACAGACTAACACATTACAGTAAATACAGAATATCAAAAATATCAAAATAAAAATGAGAGAAAAGAACAACAAATGTTTCCAAATAAGCAAAGCTATAAATACACTGTGCACAATAAACACAGTAGCTATACATGATATACTATAGGCCTACAATAATGTATTGTTTGCACTTCAGTTCTCATTGTACCCTTATATTACAAATAAATGGTCTAATTTTGAGCACCTTTCACCTTTTTTTTTATAATAGTCCCATAACTGTCCAAAAGTGTTTATGTGCAGCCATATTCTGACGAGGTAAACAAACGCTTCCAATATAAACAAAACTGTATGTACAATTATTGCCTATGTTATAAATGAAAAACTACGGTTATTGGCACAAAACTTGACTTCTTTTAAGTCTTAAGATGTTCAGAAACTCGTCTCGAAGTTAATATTACAACGTAAAATTTCATAAACAGTGCTTTTTTAATCAGGCAGATTAATAAATGAGATACAAAACTGCAGCGAGTAGACGCTTGTGTTTACCACAGTTCTATGACGCACTTACCAGCTGAAGAGCGCAGAAGAACATCAACATACTCCTCCCCGAGCAGCAGCCCATCTTCACTATTCTCTCCGGTATAAACGTAAAACTCAAAATGGTAAATAAAACAGATTCATTTTTGAGGTAGCCTGTTTATTAGCGGTATTTTTCAGTAGGCTATGCTTCCTTCACAATAGGCTCTGATCATAGCTGTACATAGCGCAGAGGGTTAAAAAATATGAAGCCGTAGGCGGGGTAAAGAGGGTGTGATCGGGGGTAAATAAAATGGGGTGGTTCCTTAAAGGGGTCATATGATGCTGCTAAAAAGAACATTATTTTGTGTATTTGGTGTAATGAAATGTGTTTATGCGGTTTAAAGTTAAAAAAACACATTATTTTCCACATAACACTCTAAAAAGGAAAAAATGAAATCGCATCATATGACCCCTTTAAATATAACAGCAGCCACCTCCCTGTGCGCTGTCGAGAGGGAGCGGCAGGCGGAGCACTAGCGGCTGGAAGAGTTGGGAAATGGTTAGATTTACCTTCCATAGAAATCCAGATCTGACTATTAACGCTACTGGGTTGTTTTGTTTAAAATGCTCAGTTATGCAGTATGTTCTTTGCAGCTATAGGCGCTGAAACTTTTACCAGTCATGTTGAAAAACAACTTAAAGGGGTCATATGATGCGATTTCAAGTTTTCCTTTCTCTTTGGAGTGTTACAAGCTGATTGTGCATAGATAAGATCCCTGAAGTTGCAAAGACTAAAGTCTCAAAACCAAAGAGATATTCTTTATCAAAGTTAAG
>NW_015634502.1:559083-572901 GCF_001515625.1 Sinocyclocheilus rhinocerous
TATTTGAAAAATAATGTGTTTTTTTGAACATTAAAGCATGTCAACATGTTCTGTTACACCAAATACACAAAATAATGATCTTTAAAAAAGCATCATATGACCCCTTTAAGCTCAGATCAGGTTGGTGTGTTGTTTGGGCACTTTTTTTCTATATGGCCCCAGAGTTAAACCAGCTGAGAACTTGCTGGCCAAACTGGAAGACCAACTCCGACCTGGCAAGACCAGCAAACCAGCGGTTTTGGTTTAAAGCAGGGGGCAACTAATATTGAAGATTCAGCTTTTACATATAGCCTACACTTTGCTTGTTGTTTTTCAGAGGCAAGTTTAAGGTTAATGATTTTGTAGAAACCCAAGCTTACCGCATAGTAATAATTACAATGGGGGGCGGTAAATCTCAGGAAGGTTATGGTTAGTAGTTTTTTTTTTCTCATGACGTGTAGCCAAGTATGGTGTCCCATACTCGGAATTTGTGCTCTGCATTTCACCCATCCAAGTGCACACACACAGCAGTGAGTAGTGAACACACACTGTGAACACGCCTGGAGCAGTGGGCAGCCATTTTTGCTGTGGCACATGGGGAGCAGTTGGGGGTTCGGTGCCTTGCTCAAGGGTCTCACCTCAGTCGTGGTATTGAGGGTGGAAGAGAGCGCTGGTCATTCACTCGCCCCTACAATCCCTGCTAGTACCAAGACTCGAACCTGTGACCTTTGGGTTACAAAGGTTACAACCATTAGGCCACGATCGCCCATTTATAGCATAATGTTCGAGTTGCTCATTTTCATTCACTGTAAAGGAATGGTAACCACGGCTGTAAAGCAAGGTAAGATTTTTTTTGTGTGCAATGCCTTAAATTTCAGCCTGTTGCTCATATAATTGTTGTTATGCAAATTCAAAAGACCTATAATGAACAAGTCTTGTTCTTGGTGTCTTTTTTTTTTGAGTTTCCCAACAACTTTCATTGTATGGAAGAGAGTAACTTGGACATTCTGCTTCTGGACATCGTCTTCTGTATTTCACAGAACAAAATAATAAAGTCACAAGGGTTTGGAACAACAGTGATGAAATAATTTCTTTGTAATCCTTTTACTTACCTGAGCAAACACTGAAAACTCAGCACACAAACACAAACACAAACATCGGAACATCATATATGCAGACCGTACGTGTTATCTACACACTGGGTTTCCATAGGATTTGTGTGTAAATGTTTGTGAGTATGGGATTCTAAGCATTTGTGTGTGTGTGTGTGTGTGTGCGTTTTCTACATTTAGAGTAATTAAGATGTCAGCCCTGAGGTTGCATTTTTCATAATTTTGACGCCCCTCTACTTGACTAGCTCCTGCAGTGCCCAGCCATGTTCAGCACATATCACGCACCTGAACACAGCTGCTTGCTGCAGTGAGTATACGCTCGCTGGCACGGTCCGTAGTCCCACAGATGGGTGATTAACAGCAGGGTGCAGGGGTTTAGGTCTGTGAGTCTCAGTATGTGCTGATAAACAAATTTACTATCTTTAGAGAGAGCTGTAGGTTTGATTGGTGGGTTGGCATCATGTGTGTGTTTGTGTATAGATTCTTGTTATCTAGTTTGTAACATGAAGGTTTGTAAGTTGATTAAATGCACAAAATCATGCAAAACATACTATCTGACATGAAATGAACTGTTCCTGTTGTGCAAATTAAACTATCTAACATAAAATTAACCATTTCTACAGCATGATGGGAAGACGCAAACGACTTAAAAATAGATATTATTTATATTGGCATTGATGGTTCCATTAAGAATCTTTAAAATGCATGTACATTTTTAGATTGTGTGTTTGTTCATAATGGAGAAGGGTTCGCTAGATTATTCAAATGTTCTTCACACTTAGAAAAAAAATGGTTCTTTTAAGAACTGTTCACTGCACTGAAAGGCTTTTTGGGGAACACAAAAATGTGTTCTCGCTGCAAAAACCCTCTTTTGGAACCTTTAATTTTAAGAGTGTAATTGTTGATTATATTGGTCAAATATTGTTAAATCTCAACCATTTAACCCGGTTACCCAAATTATTGTAGTAAGAATTATGAAAAAATTATCTATCATTAATGAAACATGTTTATCAATACCTATAAATTACATTTTTATATTTTAATGTTGTCTAGAAACTAAATTTTATTTGTTGAATAATTCATTTTATAATGTCATCCATAAACACCACAGAAAAAAAAAACTTTCAAATTATAATAAAGTGTCATGATACGATCATATGTGAATATGGTAATTAATTATATACACTGGTGGCAAAAAGTTTGGAATAATTCAGATTTTTAAAATGTTTTTAGAGAAGTTTATGATGCTTATTGTTTGATCAAAAATACAGTAAAAACAGTAATATTGTGAAATATGTGTTATTAATATTACTGTTTTTACAGTATTTTTGATTAGATAATTTATTTGATTCGATTCACACACTGGCTGTCATTCCCAAACTGTCCGCGCAGTGGCGCAAAACGCGAGCTCCAGATGCAAATGGAGTGGGCACCGCGCTGTCATATGGTACTGTCGCCGATGCTCGAGACAGGATTGAGGCTCGAGGAGACTCTGGGGCTCAACGTAGGCAGCCGTGACGTGCTCTTGATATCACAACCGACCCTAGACTTGGAATAACCCAGCTGTGCGTTTGCACGTTTCGCCTTGTGAGCGACGCGGCATGCACAGGAACAATGGGGATGGTCAGAGGTTGCGCTGAGGACGCCAGATGCCATTCCGCACACATGTCCTCCCTAACATACGAATCCAGGCTCAACGCAGGTTATTGATTATGCTTGCGGGGTTCGACCAGGAGCCAGACGTTTCAGCAGCAGCAGCCGAGAGAGTGCAGCGAGGTGGATGCTGCGCGGCGACGCGCCCCCTGAATCCCTAAACTGAGTGAGTATCTTCAGCAGCATCGGTATACGGGTCTCATTGGCATGCACTTCTGCCTCCGTGCTTGACCACACAACGGAATCCTGTATTAAACGCATATCAGAATGTATAGCATGATCGTTTGCTGTTGGAGTAATACACGTCTGGTTTGTAGATTAATGACTCGCATCATTGAAGTCAGACGACACGTGTGCAACAGCTTCAGTGTAGCCGCATTACCCTTTGTGATTCGACGCTTAATTAAACGATTTATAAGCAGGTTGTGGCACACTCTCACTCAGCGGAAACCAGCACTGCTCGATATCACATTTAATACCGTGAATTATGGAATCAATTAAGAGAACAGCGACATGGCCGCTCATTTATTTGTTTCCCCTCAATTAAAAGGGATTTCGATGGAAACCTCTTGCCGCCTGCTGTTGGGAGCTGGCCTCGAGGACGCGCCTGCACTGCGCGTGCATTTCCACTTTGAGCTTGCCAGATTATTTCCTGAGTGCATCGGTGATTGGCGGGACAATACCCAAGGGAGCAACGAATCACTCGTGCTGAATATGAGGTCGACCGCTGCGGGCCATACCATATCGTGCATTCGCGCTACACATCACATATGCGAGCCGGGAAAACAATGGTGTTGCAAACTGGTATACTTGATAAATACAGTATTATTTCAGTTCTAACAGCTCACGTTTTAAAATTCATACAGGCCAGGCCGAATCAAAATAGTGTTTATTCAGCTAACCTGTTGTGTGTCTGATTAAACCGCCGCAGTAAAAGCTGACTGAGCTCCTGTCTGCAGAAAAGGCGCAGTACTTCAATGATGATGTATAATTTGTGCACGAGACGAGTCAATAAACGCTCTGAACAGGTCAGGGCGACGCGCACTGGTTTAATGTCGCCCATGTCAGATAAAATGCAAAAGTCTAAACAGAGCATAATGATTTTGAATGATTCCGTATAGTCCGTATTCCGTAAGTGAATATTTTAAGTGAACGAACTGTTTGTTTACCCTTACATCCATCCATTGACTAATTTTGTTAATTTAGTGAGTGACTGCTTTCCTGACTGACAATAGCATTCGAGTGCTGCTTGTGAAGGACCATTGGGGCCAAACTGCTCAGTCATATAAGCTTCCTGTTGATGGGTGGAGAATGGAATAGATACGATGTCCCCAACCCTGAGCATCAGAGAATGCAAGCAGAATGTTCTGTCATGTCCAATCAATGAAAGAGAAATCCTACATTGGCTCACATTTGATTCAGTGTCTGGAGTCAGGAGGGGTAAAGAACTGTTTTCTATTTAAAATATATATATTTTTTTGTCTAAAGAGGCAAGAAGGCTGCACTGGTTGGAATCCCTTTTATTACAGGTTATGTAAGTTCATCTTCAAATTGACAACTGTCAAATTTAATCTTTTAGAAAAGCATTACATTCAGTTCTTCTGTTCTGGAAACCTCTTACATGAATCACACACCTTGTTTTGTCACATCCTAAATGTGTTTTCGCTGTACTCAATTTCCTGAACCTCCTGTTTATCCTGGGGTGGCCTACTAAGTGAACAGAGCCTTCAGATTTTGAGAGAACCGTCAGAGATTTGCAGTAGGTCTGTGACGGTGTGATAAGGCCCCGCAGACATCCATTAAACTTGAGGCTCTACTGATGATACTGTGAACTGTAAAGGTGTTCCTTCTCTCAGCCTTATCATGGAGCAGATGAGTGCTCATAGCTCCTCACAGGAGGAAACACACAGCCTATATCTGTCCTTGAATGTGTGTGTGCATATGCGTGTGTTTGTGTCTGTGGGGTTTTTATACATGCAATATCTGCCAGAAGAGCATTTGAAACCAAATCCTAATTATTTTCCTTAATTAAATAACCTATAGTTACAGATTGTGAGGGTGAATGTTTTCTGACTTAGCTTTACAATGATATCCTAAGAGACCCTTTCTGATCAAACCAGTATGATTCAGCTACTAGCAAAACATTTCATCATTTTCTTAGCGAGAGGTCAAGAGGTCCTTGTCTCCTCCAAACAAAGGTCGTGAGGCCAGGAATCTCTGGTGACCTTAAAATGTGGTATTTTGAGTCATTGGGTATTGGTTCTCTCACAGTTCAGAGGCTGTTCATGACACCAGTCATTTGTCCACATTGTTATTTTCTAATGAACTGAACAGGTTTTTAAAATGACAAAAGAAAAATATAATTATCAAAATCATTAATGCTTTTAGTACAGTATATAAATAATAACATTATACAAATAATGCTAAAAAAAAACACTGACGGCACTTTCCACAAATAATATTATTTGGTAACCATTTATATTTTTAAAGCATGGATGAAGAGTAGTTTTTTTTATTTTGTTAAATTTGATGTTGGTTTATTGATATAAAATAGCAAAATCACACCAATCAGGGTTTTCAAATACATTTAAGTGGCAGTTTTTTTTATAACGGGGTATAAAATTACAAATAAATCTCAAGGTTACACGCATCCTTTCACCAATCATTTGCTTAAAACGAAAGAAAGAGTTTCAGACCTTATTTTTTTACCCGTTCATGGAAAGTGTCAGATACACAAGTGAATTCACTCCAGCAACGTAATTGAGCCGAGACAATCATTTCCTGTAACCCATTTAGGGAAATTTCGTGAGTAGAGTTACAGTATGTTGCTCTAAGCTACAGTTAATGGGTGTTTTGTTTACGTTTTTACAGTGATGAACTTACATTACATTTTCTGAATAAAATCTGAGTGATGTTTGCTAGTGCAAAATGTTCCCTCACTATCAGGGTAACAGATGAAGTGGGTGGTTCCCAGGGTGTTGCTAATGTGTTATGAGTGTTTTTATTGGATTGCTATATGGTTGTTAGGGTGTACTGGGTGTTTGCTAGGTCATTTTTAGATGGTTGCTTACTGCTCCAGGTCAAAAGAGCTGACCCTCAAATTTGATCATTTTATATGGTGCCTTCAATAGGATATTTTTCATAATTTTTATGCTCTACTAAGCAAAGGTAAGTCAAAAGTTTATTGTTATTTCTCTTCCCCTTGGTAGGAGACGAAACAAAATACAGTGACCCCTGGAGCCACAGTGCAGAACAGATAAAAGAACATGTAACAGACAAATACAAATACAACTACAGGCAGTCCAGTAGACACTGTAGCTGTAAATATAAACACAGTGCAGCTGTTCTCTGAAGTGAGTTTTAGTAGCATTAGCTGTTAGTGCTATAGGATGGAAATAGTAACAGCAATACAGCTGTAACTAATAGTTTCAACAGTCAATTATTCTTAGTTCTGGAACAAGTTATAATCTTAGAACAAAGCAGTTATGTAAAGGTGGCGCTGAGGAGTTTGGCTTGAAGGATGTGTTTGTTTCAAACCCAAGATGAGATGACAGAGGACACCCTGTTTTACCGCTTGCTCACAAATAAATCATTTAACATCCCTCATGCTAACATGCTGCTCAGAGGAGACTTCAGGGCTGTTCACACATACAGAGATTTACAGCAACAAAGCATCAGGAAGTCATTCATTTTCAATGAGAGTTGGTGATTTCTGATGACATGAACATCCGCAACAGAAGTTGAGCAGAGTGCGATGCGGTCGGCGACTACCAATGAAAGAGCAGATAGTAATTTGCCTGCTACAGTTACGGGTTCAGCATAGGAACGCCTACTAAAAACATGTTTTTGTTTCATATATTAATTTGTTGTTATAATATTTATAGTTTACTTCCCCTTATATTATCTTACACTCATTTCAACATTCTTTTTGCTGATGTAGAACGGACAGAAAGAGAAGGAAAATAGTGAAAAGGGAAAAACTAGAGGGGGAGGAGGCGAGAGAGTCATGTCTCGGGGGTTTGGGGGGACGTGCCAGTTTCTCTCTGACTGAAATCTAGGGCTTCACAGTAATTAAAACATGCCATTCCCCAATCTCTCTCTGTTTCTCTTTCTTCTTCCCTGTTCCTGAGCTCCTTACAAACTGACACACTCTTTCTCTTTATTTCTCTGGGGAAGTAATTGACTGGAAAATAGAAGCTGGTGTCTGACATAGAGATGGAGACCTGCCATTGTTATGTGATATGATTTTGTTTTTGAAAAACAAGATTCATTCTACACACATGCAACCTATAATGGTAAAGAAATTAAATACAGTGAACCTCAAATAAAAAATAATAATCATGTGCTTTTGACCTGGAGTTTGGATATGCTGAGGCTTCATGGAGGACTCAAGGGACCTGTACGCTTTTACTGTTTGATATATCTGCAATTGCAGACAACAACCACAAGGGAGCAGTAGTTTAAGCATTGAATATGTAGAGCTGAATTAAGTATGTTGGATGGGTTTGGCTAGTTAGCATAGCTAGCCCCCACTGATCATAACTAAACTAGTCTCAATAAGCATATTTCCTCAACATAAATACTGTTAATATTTCATTATATTATAGGAGATGTTTTACGTTAGCCAATATTATAGATTTTTTTATTTATTGATAATGAGTATATATTTAAATTTACTAGCAATTTCTTTTAGTTATCAATTTTTTTAGTTGTCAAATAGTTTTTATTTATTTATTTATTTTTTACATTTTTTAGTTATCAAATAGTTTTTGATGTTTATTTTTTATTTATTTAGACAAAATCATATAGAATTGCAGTCTGCAAAGTTCAGATGCAGTTCAGACTTTATTCAATAAACCCTGCTCACTTTGTATCTTCATTTCATCTCCTACATTCTGCGATTATAGCGCGGCTTCCTCTGTCAACCTCTCAGGCTGATAGAAGACTTTTAGTGAGCTGGTTTTGGTCTCATACAAAACTCTGCCAGCTGGCTTTGGATACCAGTCAAAACTGATATCTTCTGATGGGATCTAGTAAAGAGACTGGATCCAATTTCCTGGCGTGGAGACGCAATCCAACATTGTATATGCAATGGTTGTCTGCCATATCATGAAAATGATTATTGGCTTAACAGTATCAATGTAATTTTTAAAGTGCCCCTATTATAGATTTTGGAAAATGACCTTTCATGCAGTGTGTAATGCAGCTGTATGTGAATGTAAACAGTCTGCAAAGTTGTAAAGCTGAAAGTGCATCATAAATGAAGTTCACGAGTTCAGGCTTACATATAATTAGCTGAAGTATGGTAATGCATATTTGGCGTGCTGTCCGGGGAAGGGCTCCGAGCTCGGGAATGGTCCGAACCTAGAGTACCCCCCGTATAAGTGTAATATGAACTCGAAGTGAGGAGATGGGGCGGAGGCGGGATGCTGATAAACCGTCAATGGATAAAGGTAAGTCAGCTGTATTTATATCATGGTGTTGATTAACTTGAGTGCGCTCCACCTGTGTTAATTAGGCTAAGTATCTGACGCGCTCCTGCCGAACCTTGTTAATAAAACATCATTTATTGTCTCTCAAAAGAAAGAGTCAAACTCTGAACTGCTGAAACGAGTCGTTTGTAATTAGAATCCCATTTCCGTGAAGTTTACATGTCACAAGTTAACACATTTGCATAATGTCCGCCTACGTTCTGTGTGGACATCCCGCGAAAACTCGAACCCGCCTCAAATGCTGTAGCTGGTTTGTGTGGATAACGTAATGTCAAGAAGATGTTGTGCTCTGCACTGTGAAAGTGAATTCAGTTTATTTTCACTTCCAAAGGATGAGGCTGTGAAGAATCAGTGGTTAAAATTCATCTTTACCACGATACCCCAGCAGTATAATCCCAAACTTTTGCCGTGTTCCCATCATTTCACTGACGACTGCTTCCCCAATCGCCACGAGCTCAACATGGGATTCGTAAACTGGTTGTCCTTGAAAGATGGGTCAGTGCACAGTTTGTTTGGATCAGCTTGCTCCTCTGAATCACAACCTGTAAGTGTGATTAATAATTGTTGCTTTGATGTTCTGTTGAGTGTGCAAAATATGTCGTTTTGTGTGTTGTGTTGTGTATACAGTCAGTGCAGCTGTGGGTCTCTGGCTAACTCACGTTATAGTTCTGCTAATCAGCTGTGAGCCCGCTATTGTCTAGCAATGTGTCGATTAATATAAGAATGTCTGTCGTTCTTATTACTTGGAGTCATGATAAAGGATGGAGCAATACGTTGGTTTACAAACTGCAGTGCTTTATCAGTACTCTGTGTCCGGCTAACGCATATACTATTATTGTTTGAGTCTTTATACCAAACTGTGGGTCCGGTTCACTCACATAAGTGTAAAACAACATTTTCCCCTCTGATTCTTTATTTTTAGAACAGAGTAGAGCACTAATATTATTAAAATAGGATGTATTATTGATAAGCCGTATTCCAGTACTGGTAATGGGCATTCCGTTTCCGACATGCGCTGTACACGGTAGACCAATCACAACAGACTGGGTAATCGGACCAATCGGAGAGTAGCCTCACTAAAAGGAAGGGTTTGGAAAGATGAATCTTAGAAATAATAATTTGAGAGTCATTGAGAAATAACCTTTCAAATAGTATAATAGAGGCACTTTAGTATTATTTATGTACTATAATTAATAAATACTTAATTTGAATTAGATTTTATTTTTATATTTTTCATTTTAATTTTACTGAAGGTTTTAGTAATTTTAGTACTTCAACTTAATCTGGAATCTTTAACACCTTTTAACAACATGTTAGACATTTTTACTGGCCAAATTAAGTTATACTGTAGTCATGAAGTTGTACATAATCATTTCTTGCACTAGTAGACCAGTAGCTCTCAAGTCTGGAGGGGTTGTTTCATTTGTGTTTCATTTAAAATTGTGTGGTGGACTGAAAGTCTCCAATTAAGAGCGAACAGGATGTTTTCGTTTTGCTTGGTCACATTAATCAAATATGAAGTGGTAATAATTTTAAGGGGATTGTCCTGGGTATCCTAAATAATAGCGCAGCATTAGCTGATTTTACCAATTAAATAGGATTTTGTCTTGCTCTAATGAGTTGGTTTTCAGAAAGGCAAATTAATCAGTCTGAGAATAAAGACAGGGACTCAGTATCAGAGACAGGCTCTGCTTCTTCCCAAACAGTATCTGTATAATTACACAGGAAACAAGCTCTTTACTGTTTAATTAGCCCAGCAAAGACAAGATGTAGATTTAGCCACAAACTCCTAACACTTGCCAACTTTGACTCAGTCCAAAAAGTGTGATGGGAGTTTAATTGTGCTATTTTTGAGAGATAGTTGAATTTGAATTTTGACAGAGCACATATGTGTGTGCATATATATATGTGTGTGTGTGTGATGACTAAAAGAGCCCTAGCCTCTCATAAACAACATAAGGTCCGGTCCACATTGCAGCTTATTCTGGCCAAGAACCACCCACTTAGACAGGAACAGACCAACACATATTGATTATACCACAATAATAATGTCATCTTAGTTTCAGACTAGAAAATAATACGTTTTATAATTTATGGCCGTTATTAAAGGAAAGACTCAATATAGTAAGCCATAAATCATTCTGAAGTGCTGCTTATGTTCTGTAGATGCAGAATTTGTCAGTATGTCAGAAAGTTCAGCATCTATAATACCTTTGATTGGGGTTATGTAACAGTCTAGTTTAGTCACATATTCATATGGGCTAAACAGCATCTGCTCCTATTGACAGTGACTGGGACGATTTTATTCACCCAGCTCACGCTTGCCTAGGTCTCTGCATTAAAAACATCTTATAGGGAATAACTTCACAAATCAATAGGACTAACATGTGATTCGGCCATTCCGTGGGGTGAAACACAGTTACATCAAGCTCCATCTGGCCCCAGACTAATGATGTGCTCATGACAGAACAATCCCTGATGGAGCACTTGGTTTCAGCATTGTCTTCGCCCCTTTCTTTCCAGAAACACACAGGACAACACATACCAGTACAAGTTTGCAATATGAAGGATTGTACTGTTTTTGTTTATTAGTCGTCATTTAGCAAATAATTTATTTCTAAATCACGACAAAACTCTTCAATGAAAATCAAAAATTTTGTCCTAGCTACAAACATGTTGTGACAGCATATTTTGATGAGTCTAGTTTTGCTGCATCAAGTTGGGAAGCCCCGCCCACTGTGACATCTCATTAGTCCGAATTCTTCCTGCTCATTCAGAGTTCTTTAATGCCAGCACACTTTTAAGTGGCGTTGGTTCTAGAAGTATTTTTTTCCATTTAATTAAATGTTACAGCATATTCTTTCTGGTTTCGCCATAGTAGAGAGACGCCAAAGACTATAGAAATACAAAGACCGTTCACTCCTATACTTATGAATGGGAGAAACTGCAACGCGCAATATGGCGGAATAGTCCCGCCTTCTAAATGAAAGAGCCAATCGCTGATTGGTAAAGTCATGTGCAGAGGGGAAATTGTTGCCGCTCCACTGGCTCACATACTCTGATCTGAACATAAACAGCAGATGCGCTTATTGAAAATGCAAATTCATTCTCTGCCACTAGGAGACGCTTTATCAGGCATTATAGAAAAGATGAAATGAAAATGCCATCGAAATATTAGAAATTAATTCACATAAAAACACCTGTTTTTACTCTGAAACGTGCAGCGCTAATATTTAGGCCTATTCAATGAAATCAGCCTTTTGAAGTTCAATCGTCACATTAATCAATATTAATCAAAATTCATTCTCTGCCACTAGGAGACGCTTTATCAAGCATTATAGGAAAGTTGAAATGAAAATGCCATCGAAATATTTCTGTAGACAGTCGATTCCCTTCAGAAATTCATTCACATAAAAACACCTGTTTTTACTTTGAAATGTGCAGCGCTAATATTTAGGCCTATTCAATGAATCAGCCTTTTGAAGTTCAGTCGTCACATTAATCAATATCGCGATTCTTGTCTTTCCGTCCCCAAATGTAAGACCTCTTGAAATTATAATTAAAACTTTTTCTTATACCATTTAAGGTATTTAAGACTTTTCATGGCCTTATATTTGATGCAACTAAACGGAAGACTTTTTGAGGACCCGCGGGAACCCTGCATGTAATGGCGCTTTTCCACTGCATGGTACGGCACGGTACGGGTTTTCCACTGGGTACAGTACCTGGTACCTGGTACTTTTTTTAGTACCACCTCGGTTGGGGTTCCAAGTGAACCGTACCGTTACCAAAACGTGACGTGTAAACTCTGCTGATCACGGATTGGCCGGAGAGAATCGTCACTACCTGCGCCGTGCCGTGCCGTACCACGCAGTGGAAAAGCGCCATAAGATAGCCCTTCGGGTAGGGCAGTGATACATTTTGGTAGCCTGACTGGAAAACACAATAGCCAGGTGGGACATCAGCTAGTGATTTTGCGATCCCTGAATTATGTTCATATTGATTGTGATTGTCTCACAACGCACAACAGTTTCATGTTCAATGTGGACAGACAAACTGCTTGTCAGTGAAAATTGGTTGCATTAGATCTAGTTGGGATACAGTGCTCTATGGCTGATGGGCATTATGGAGATGATGATTTTTTTGTAACTCTGCAGTTCATCAGGTACTCTCACATGTGATTGGGAAACCAGAAACCAAGAAAGCTCAGTTCATAAGCCATTAGGCTGCCACTAGCAAATTATGTCATACTGCTACAAACTGAGCAGCTCATGAGCAAAATTTAGAATCACCTCCAATTAAAATCACAATGGCTTTTATTATTGTCAGTGTTTCAATATCCTGAGTGTCTGTTTATTTTGAGTAACTCAAATGGATCTAGAGAAAGAGAAGCTTTCAGTCATTTTGCATTTAATTTGTTTAGGCATTAAAGATATAAGGTATTTAAGATGTCATTTGCAATAAATCAGTGAGATTTGAAATATGCCATGGGCACTCTGGAGATATTTTGAGTAAAACATCACTTATAGGGTACTATGATTAAATATTAGCAATAGATGTGTTGCTTGCAAAACTGCATTTAGTCAGAATATCTATTGTTAATTTTGAATGCTATGTTAACTAGTCAAACCTTGACCCTTTGAACTAATCAACCAACTCTTCAGTTAAAGTGCAGTCACATTAACGAAGTTTCAGCAAAACTGTGCTGGCAAAAAAAGATCCATTATCTATTGTCAATAGTGTAGTAATGTATGAAGCACAGCTCTCACAGAAGTCACTTTCAAACCAAGCAGATTTCTGCTGGTCAATAGCCCAACATGGCAATTTTGTGAAATCTGCACTGGGAAATCTTTGTCCTCACAAGAAATTGCAGACTGTGTGGATTCTTACAGACATAAAATCATGGAAGACACCATATTTAATTGGAAACGGATGAAAACAAGGCTGTGAGGGATAGACCTTCAGTCTTTACAATGGCATGCACTGTGTAAAGGTCCTAGATCATGTAATTTTCAAAAAACATTTTCTATACCGTTTATTCTGAAAGCCCTTTGGAAAGATGCTTCATCAGTTGAACAATTGGCATGTTATTAAACAACAGTACAATCCACTGAACTAGGGCTGAACGATTTTGGAAAATAATCTAATTGCGATTAGTTTTTTACCAATATTGCAATTGCGATTTAATATGCAATTATATTTTAAAGCTCTTTATGTTCTGTATTATTCCACAAAGACAAGCTATAAATCATTAAGTATGACCAACACACTATTAGATAGATTAAACATAAATGTTCTTTTCTGTAGGCCAGGCCTATATGTTATGATGAAATTTGGTGATGCATGAATTGATATGAATGACATTTTTATTTCACAACTACAATCACAGTAGTATATTGAAAGCTTTGTTGAACTTCCAACCTTGTAAGCATGTAATAATTATGACAACATAAAGCACTGACAAATAAGCCTGGTGTAAACATTAATATGAAAGTCAGTAACAAATCACACAAACTAAAGTAGATTGCAGAAATATAAAAACAAATCTGTTGCTTTACCACACTACTTTAGGTAATTCAAAG
>NW_015634502.1:573162-586109 GCF_001515625.1 Sinocyclocheilus rhinocerous
ACGTCCTTTGGCTGTTTACTGTTTTATTTATTTTCTTTTTCTGCTGATGGCCCGTGTTCGACTTGAAGCAGCGCTGCTTAGACCAATGGGTGTGTGTCATCAAAGTACTGCAAGAGCTATAAGAGCACACCTCCTTATGCTTTCTCTCGCCGTACTTTGATGTCATACACCGATCGATCTTCAAGTCAAACACACCTCTTTACTCTCGCGTGTCACGTGACCGAGTGTAATCGCAGTCTCTGCGATTGAAATTTATTTTCATATCGCGATATTATCGCAAATGCAATTAATCGTTCAGCCCTACACTGAACACGCTGTACTTCTATCCCTCACAGCCTTGTTTTTATTCCTGTCAAAAATTAAATATGGCACTACCCTGACCACGGTCTGTTGAAAAGACTGAATTAAGTCATCGAACGGTAAATGTGATCACACCTTTAGTTGGTTAAAATATGCGTGAGAATTAAAAAGGAACCACATAAAGGACTCGAGCTGTTCAGAAACCAAGCTGCTAACACCTAATACTGTGTGTCCCTGCTCACCCACTGAGGAGATCCTGTAAACAGATCATTAAAACAATAATGCACCGCAAGAGTTGGGATGGAAAGATTGAGAAAGTGAAGGTGAGAGACAGCGAGAGCTTCATT
This sequence comes from Sinocyclocheilus rhinocerous, assembly GCF_001515625.1. Classification (NCBI taxonomy): domain Eukaryota; kingdom Metazoa; phylum Chordata; class Actinopteri; order Cypriniformes; family Cyprinidae; genus Sinocyclocheilus; species Sinocyclocheilus rhinocerous. The sequence continues at coordinate 573,810 of NW_015634502.1, forward strand.
AACACAAAATACACAGTGATGTTGGGAGATATGGTGCTAGTACCAACAACACTACATCAAGTTACTCTAAGCATAGGTGCATATTTTTGGCGGTTGTGCTATCCACAGTGTATATATTCCTTTTTCCTTTTATAATTTATATAGTTTTGATATATAGGCCTACACACACACACAAACACTTTTTTCATACACGTGTATGTGTGTGTTTCTGTTAAGTAACACAGATAATTGAAACAAAATGGTTAAAAATACTTTTCTAAAATAAAATATAAATATTAGGTAAAAAATGTAAACCTAAATAAAAAAGCTTACACGAAAATTTAAAATGTTGCCTTTGCAACTAACTGAAATAAAATTATGTATTTAAGTTGAAGTTGATAAAACTACAATTAAAAGCAAAATAGAAATAAAAAATATAATGTAAATATAAATATAAAGGTATAAAAAAGACAAAAGAGCTTAAAAAATTACTAAGACTAAAATTAAAAAGGAAAACACAGGTTCACAATTTGTTTCATAATTTGAGTCATAGGCATAGGTTTTTTTTTTTTTTTTTTTTAATTATGTAGACATCCCTTCATGTTCAAATGAAACTTACTACACTGACTTTGAGAACATGCTTTCTGCTTTGGGTTTGTGTTGTTTTTAGAGTTTAGTATCTTAGCATTTTACTAATATTACTGTGTAAATGGAACATATTCTCTTGCAGTGCCAGTCCTAATGCTGTCACTTACTGCCACCATGGTTAGTTGTTGGTTTATATATTAGTTTATAGCAAATAAAGAGACATTTTCCCCCCAGCATTGTCCTAGTATTTCGACATGCTGTTGTTTGCTTGTGCTTGTGAGGTATTTTTAGCTGTTATCATGGGTCCATTTGATAGTACTAAACCAAGAGCCAAAATAATTAAAACTGGGCTAATTCCTTATCTGATGAAATCCACACACTTTAGCTCATGCATGATGCCTGTAAGTTGTAAGTCAGAAATAGCCATAGAATTCCTTGTACCACCACCAGCAGTACAAGTCTTCACATTGAAAAATAAAGACTGGATTGTGCATGCAAACAAAAGCTGATTGAATGATTCAGTACTCACTCTCCATTCTGAGCCGCTGGCCCATTCAGAAGATTTCTGATGTAATGGAGAACATTGGACAATTGCAGAAGTGTACGCAATAATGCAATCAAGTGTGCAGACTATCAAGTGTGCAGTATACGTTTGTCTCACATGGGTTCGGTTCAGTGCAGCTGTTCTCCTGCGCAGTCATCTGATGTCCCTTATAGAAACAGGGAGAGTAGAGATATATAGATATAGAGAACAGAAAGATAAGACTGGCCTGAAAATACATACATAATTATAGTATGTATGTGTATATATACTCATATACTTAATGTATTTATACTTAATATATTTATATACTTAATATATATATATATACTGGTGACTCTTTAGCTCTGTCCATGGCATGCCTCCAGGAGCTCGACTGTTTTCAGTGAGAAGTGGTACAGCTTTATCTGTCTTTTATAAATCTGATAAAACTAAAGACTCTTCGGAGATATGAAGCATGCAATACTACACTATAGGTACTCAAGATTAACATGAGACTGGCAGAAACTGTGTGTGTTATGTCCGCTTTTAAATTTTATAACGCATAGTACATAGCATGTATGTGTATATATAGACAGATTGATTTATATAGAGATATACATTTCATATTTATATATACATCTATCTATCTATCTATCTAGCTGACTGTATGTCTATCTATTTATCTATATGCCATTGAGGTACTGTCATTGTATCATACTTTATTTTATATTTTCCATTTTAATTTTAAAGTTTTATTCATTTTTATTACTTTTTAAAGAAATATCAATAAAGTTTTTTTTATTGATTTTGTTTTAGTTATTTTAGTACATCAAGTTAAAACTGAAAATGAAATGGACAAACTAGCTAAATAAAGCAAGTTTACGTGTTAATATTTAATCTTATTTAGTTAACATTATTTTTATTTCAATGTTGTTTAATGGTTTTAGTTTTAGTGTATAATTATATGGGCTATTCAGTATAACATATACATAGTGTATATATGTGTGTGTGTGTTTGTATAAGTTTGTATATGTAATATGTAAAACATATGCATAATTTCATTGTAATGCATAATAGTATATTGCAATACACCAGTGTGTGATTGTATTCATGTCTGTGCAAATTCAAACTTGGCACATTAAGATGCACTGTAGCAGGTCAGACATTGTTGCCAATAGTTTCTACATGTCCCTCATGGATTGCCAGGGGCCTCCAAAGCCTCAAGCTGTGTGTCCTGACACTGTCAAATGAAGATTAACACTTGGGCTCCTGGCAAATACAGCACAAGCTGACCACATTGGCCCCTGGGACCCATGGCACATTTAGCAGTAGCTGACCACTTGGACCCCCGGGCCCCGCGACACTTTCTGTGTGAGCTTACTATGAGGGGAACCTGCTACTACTTTAGTAATCTAATATTATTCTACTAAATCAAGTGTTTTTAAAACCAATGTTGTTTAACAGTTGGCAGAGCGAGCATATACAGTACAAACTAAAAACATACTGTTATACTGTTTACTATACTGTCATATACAGTAGAGCAAAATATAGTGTTTTTTTTCAAGCACTATAACTGTTTAGAAAGGGGCTTTAAAGTGAAGTGTAAAAGCTCAGCCTTTCAGCAACTGCATTTACTGTCGCTTTGTTTGCGGCGACAGACAGGTGAGGTACCTGATGCTCATGAATCTTTGCATGAAAAATGAAAAATGCCCCCCAGTCTGAGACAAATGATTCTACACAAACGCTGAGTGACAGTCAGTGGGCAGAAAATGACACACTGTGGGAGAGAAGAGAGAGAGACCTGCAGGAGACACACAGAAGGAGAAAGACAAAATAAAAGTACAAGAGTGAGACCGAGAGAGAACAAGAAATTGTGGGGGAGATTCACTCTCTGTCATTCATTCACACTCTAGACTAGAGAATGGCTGCAGGGAGGAATGAAAGAGTATGATTCATTTTTGTTATCCCTCTGATGGGTGAAAAAGGCTCGTTTTACAAAGCCAAGGAACTGATTCTAGCACCTTCCCTTTTCTCTTTCAGATCTTGTAGACAGTGTTTGAGAGTGTGTGTGTATATGTGTGTGCGTGTGTGAGGGCGAGCGTGAAAGTGTGTGTGTTAGCACTTCCACATGGCCTCCATGCAGGACGGGGTGAACTTCTCTGCTCATCCCTACGGCAAAGTACTGCTGCTGGGGGCCATCGCCGCCGCCTCAGCCTTCGTTGTCACCATCCTCATCGTCGTGCTATGTGTGGGCTGCCAGAGGTGAGTTGCACACACAAACACATATGGTCATATATAAAATGCTCTGACTTCTTGCCCTCTTTGGTTGGTTGGAGTTTCTTTGGTTGTTTATTTGTTTAGATTCATATTCTGGACAGCTTGCTTGTTCAAACCCCAAACCTGAAGTGCTAACTCATCCTGCAGACATAATACCTCAAATCATGCAGCTCACTGATGAGAGGCTTACGATTTCTCTTGGTGTACACACAAAACAACAAACAAACCAAAAAAGCCAAATTGGCGAAGGACTTCCATAGACTTACCCTGAAGGATTAGCCCCAATCATAATAGCAATCATCTAAAAATGCCTTAGCAACCACCCAGAACATCAAAGAAATCACATAGCAACAGGCTAACAACCACTCAGAACACCATAGCATCATATGACCCCTTTAAGTACCATTTCTTCTTATTATCAGTGTTTTAAAAAACATTGTAGTTTGTTCCTAGTATTTTTTTGTGGAAACTGTGTTTTTTAGGATTCTTTGATGAATAGAAAGTTTAAAAAACAGCATTCATTTGGAAAAATGAATGTAATTTCTCTAAAACAAATCTTACTAACCTCAAACTTTTAAACAGTAGTGTACATACACATACAGCACTCAAATTGAGGATAATACCCAGGGAAAAATATTAAATATATTTTAACAATATTTTAATCTTCATTCAATATGCAAACGAACAGTCTCTTTTAGTAAGCATTCTCTCAGAACACTCTAGGAACTGCAAAACAATGTGCTAAAAAACACTCAAAACACCATAGCAAATGCACAGCAATGCCCTGGAAAAGTCCCATAACACTCTAGCATTGTGGCGATGAGCTTTGCACAGGCAAGCACAACTCAGTTTTTCCACTAATAAAAATCAGCCTTGAACTTCTGTATACAATTGACAATATTTTATTTTCATTTCATGCTAGAACCTACGGAGCCACGCACATGATATGCAGGAAAAAAAAGTAAATTGTGCGCACAATTTACTAATTCATTCCCTCATTTTAAGTAAATCGTGCGCACAAAATAATAATTTGTTCCACTTCCTGTCCGCATTCTCATAAACCGATGTAGATGCCTCTAACTTAAAATGATTCCATGCAGCACTGTAAGGCTTTCATTCCCATCTCAAAATAAAACCCAATTAAAGTGTCTCTGTCCATAACATAACAACATAACATAACATAACAGCAGCAACAGGTTTATCAGAATGCAGACAGGAAGTTATTTCATGTGCACAATTTACTTAAAACGAGGGAACAAATTATGGTTACACTTTATTTCGATAGTCCACTTTAGACATTCTACTAACTGTAAGTAACTTTGCAACTACATGTCAATTAACTCTCATTAGAGCATTTGTAGACTGTTAGGTTAGGGTTAGTAGAATAAGTTACTTATAGTCAGTAGAACGTCTGTTGAGCAACCATCAAAATAAAGTGTTATGAGATATTAAACAGACAGTCTACTAATACTCCAAGTTGCAAAGTCACTTATAGGTAGTAGAATGCCTAAAGTGGACTATCAAAATAAAGTGTTACCCAAATGATTATATCGAGCACACGATTTAATTAAAACAAGGGAACAAATTAGTAAATCGTGCACACAATATTAGTAAATTATAACACTGGTAGATGAATGAACAAAAAATAACATCTAATGGCACAGAGATTTTGACCAGCATGTTCACACAGAGCTTGCATTCTCATACTTATAACAGTGTCTTGTACTGTAAATCTTCATATCGTCAACATCACAGAAAATGAAATTTTCTTTTCCATCTCTGTCTCTCTTGTTCCACCGATGATAGCACAGAGCACACTGTGTGAATGCTAATGTCTCATTTTGTCAAAGCACATGATGCATCTGGTAGTGGGAGGACAAAGAAAAAGGATTAGAGGAATGAGAGATGGAGGAAAAGAAGTGAGAAAGACAAGAACAAGGGTTGAAGGAAATACAGATGAGAAAGACATTGCGGGGAGAATGTAAATGAGAAAATGTTGGAGGTATTTTCAGTTTTCTATGAGATACTACTGATAAAGATCACCTCTTTAGGTCAAGCTTGCTGGAAAAAAATATTATTTATAGCTTGCAAATGAATACTGAACACTACAGTCAAAGGTAAACTTAAACTACTGGTATGTACATTTGAACATCAAAGTGTGGCTCTTAAAGTAATAAAAAATTAATAAAGTTGATACAGTTCACAAAACCAGTTGGAATGATTAGCTGACAAATCAGGCTGATCTAGTTCTCAGTATTCAGTGATTCTTTTGTAGACCACTGAAGGAAAGACTCCACATCATTTATCACATTAATTAGATCTGAAATATTCAGCATAGTATATTTACTAGCTGTACTTGTATACAACATATTTATTTCAAATGTTTTTGAAAAGGTTAGATGTTCTTGTGTTATATTATACTAATGTTTTTTTATTCTGTTGTGTCTTAAAAAATAAATATCAGTGATTCATGGGAATCTCAGTAATAGCTTTAATACTTTACAAAATCTACTTTGTATCCATTTTGCTCTGCTGGTCGGCAGATTTCAGATACCTACACTGTTCCTGTAATCTTATCAAAGCAATGCAAGCAATCAGAAGGGAACGACTGACATGGTTTTTTCAAGAATAAACAGATGTCTGGTCAAATATGGCTGAACATTCCGGACAATGGGTCTGGATCAGGGCCCTGTGTATGTGTGAGAGAGGAAAGTTTAGATTCTCACGTCACTGACAGACATGACTGTGTACTTCTTGTCTTTTCATGAAGAAAATAATCCTCAGCATCCATTTAGCTATTTTAGTGATGTTTGGATTGTATTATGTTGATTGTTTGATTGATTTTCTTTGTGCCTGAGTTTTGGCCTGAACACCATTGCACCGCAGTTACTCAGAGGCCTGTTAATCATCCAGTGAAAACCTTCTGTTGTTTCAAATGCCAATCTGGGCTCATTTCGAGGATTGTGCATCTTGAAAGCACTTGCAGTTACTTTTGATCAAATGACTTAACTCAAAGTTTATAAAAAAAACAACTGCCTTTAATCTTTCGAGTAGCCGAATTGAATTGAAATGTGCATTTTCTTTCTGCACAAGATAAATAGTTGGAGCTACTAAAGTAAATTGAATCAGGGGCTCAAATGAGTCAGCGCATTCAGTCTCCATAAATCAGTGGATAAACAGAGCATTTGAAGTTTGAACCTAACATTCTAAAATTTTGGATTTGTAACAGTGTGATTTACATCTTGCCGATTGTGTCTTGCAGGAAGGGAAAGACACACAATGGCCCTGGAGAGGAGAGGAAGCACAGGCTCATGGACATGGTGAGCATTTCTAAGTCTCTTTTCCTGCTGCCCCCCTCCTCTCCCCCCCCCTTTCACATTGGGTGTCATTCACTAATAATTGCACACAACTTGTATAGCCATTTCTCAAACATATCCTTATCCATTATATATTTTATATAGACAGTATATAGCCTTTTTCTGTTCAGTTTGGGGTCAGTTAGTGTTTTTGAAAAAATGTCTCATGCTCAACCAGGCAGCTTGTTTTGATTTATTTAAATCCAAATTTTCAGCAGCCATTACTGTAGTCTTCAGTGTCACATGATCCTTCAAAAATCATTCTAACATGCTGATTTGGTGCTCAAGAAACATTTCTTATTATCACTGTTGAAAACAGTTGTGCCACGTAATATTTTTGTGATAGGATTTTTATTTTTTACAGGATTCTTTGAATAGAATAGGAAGTACAACATTTATTTTAAATAAAACTGTTCTGTAACATTATACATTTCTTTACTGTCACATTAACATGTCCTTGCTGACTAAAAGTATTAATTTCTTTAAAAAAGAAAATCTTACTGAACCCAAACTTTTGTATTTATATAAGCAGAGAGAGATGGTAACCTAAAGTAATCTTCAGAGAGTAACCTTATTGATAAATTAAGATTTCTGTATGAAAACATTCACACATAGGTTTTTATGCACAATTACATGTGTACGCATTGCTAGTGAATGAAACCCATTCTTCTTTTCTTCTGTATTTTCTAAGAAACCCAGGTCTGGGCTCAGTTCCATGTCAGTTCAAGCAGTTCATGGTTTTGTTTCAGGATTTAAATTCTTCCCTCACACTAGTTTTCAAGTAACAAATTGAAGGCTCCTCCTGAATTTAATTAATCTTCTTAATCGGCTCAGTGGAAATAGATCTGACCTAAACTTTGAATGGATCACTTAAGCTTTGAATCTAAAACAAAAGGATTTGGGCCATTTCACTATTTTAGCATCCCATGTTGTATGACACCCTTATTGTCACCCAGAACATTTCTCAACTGTTTTGCCCTGATTTTACCTTGGATATCAAGGAGTGATGGTGACCCAGCATAGTACACAATAATTATAAATAACACAACAGTAAGCAGGAATATTTTCAAACATGAATCTATTATTATTGCCATGTACTTGCTTTACCCAACAATATGCCCAACGTAGGCTGAATAGGAAAATTTACTTTTTTGTTGTTGTACAGGTTATACTGTTTTATTTTTATTTGAATACATTTTAAGCAGTTTATCTGTGCATCTGTTTTCAGAGTATACTGCGACAGTCCAAGCTGACCTCCATCAGTAAGTCAGACACCAAGCTTCATGAGATGAACAGACTCAACTGCAATGGCAAGAGTATGTACTGTACAATCACATCTCTTAAAGTTTGATAGTCTCTAGTTCTTCACACATACCTGCAGTTCGGGGGGAAGGTCTGTGCATGGTACCAGCTATGTTCAAGGAGTTTCCATAGGGGCTATTAGTAGATGTAATTACTTTTACTCTATAGTGATTGGCATGTGTCTGCTGCCCTTTGCCTCTGCAGTTTCGAGCAAATCTTTTTATTGTGTCTTTGAAAAAACAATGGTTTTGCTTCTCAGATTTTAAGCTCTTCAGTTAATATCATGCTGCTCTCTGTAGAATCTTCTAAGAAGAACCGTCCCACCAGCATGGATCTGCTCCTACTTCCTAGCCGTCGCTCAAACTCCGACCTGCGTTCTCAGGGCCGCCAGCTGCCTCAGATCCCCTCTGGTGAGGATGGGGAACACACGTACGCCGAGGTGGGCCGCCGCTCTTCTCCCACACGCGGTTCTGAGGATGCCCGGTATGGCGTTGGAGGTCGAGCTGGAGAGACGGACACACCCGCCCCACCGGCGGTCCCTGCTAATACCCCTGCTCCACCTGATCCCGACGTGGACTGCTTGGAGGGCGGGATTCCAGAGCCAGAGACCCTCCCCCAGGTGGTAAACACGCCCCCTCAACCACAGGAAACAGTGGAGTACGCCTGCATCAGAAAGGTCCGGAGAGTGGACAAAGCAGCACAGAAGAGGGACAATGGGACGGAGACCGAGGAGGGGCTTGGACAACAACAACGACACAGCAGTGGGGACATTCGGCATGCTCCGCCCACTCACCCAGCCCCACCTCCAACGCACCCACACAGTCAGAAGATTCCTCGGAAAAACATGGAGGCCTTCAATCTTCCGTCTTTCCCTAAGGTATTATTCAATCAATCAATCAATCTATCTATCTATCTAAAGCTTAATAAATGTTTTTTCAAAACCTTCAAACAAGATTCATTTTTTCAAAACCTTCAAATAAGATTTAAACATTCAAAGTTTATTGTTTCAAACATTTATTTTCTAGTTAAAAATTACAATAATATAAATTTCTTTCAGTTTTAATTCATTTTAATTTGACTTCCTTGGATTCAAATTCAAATTGGAATACAATTTTGTATCCTGTTTGCTACCTCAACTTTAATTCAAATTCAGGAACTGAACTGTAATTTAAAGTGAATTTTCAATTCCATTCTGAATAGCGCACTTCTACAAACATATTCAGCGCTCATGTAATTCAGTAATTCATATAGCACTGCAACCACAAGGATTTAGCTGAGGCTACAAATATAAAAATGAGAGCATTGTTGCTGATGGAAACTATTTGTTGTTTCATAACTACTGAAAGCCTTTGACTCGTTGTAATTTCCGATTGTGCTTTAAATTGTATCTTAAAGTGGAACATATAAATAGAAGCATGCTGGGAATGGCTTCCCCTATTTTTGTGTGCCTCAGCGCAAGTGTGGACTTGCAACTAAAGTGGGTCTGCAATTAAGTACACTGCAAGTGTACTTCATTATTTTCTCTGCGAACACTGTCCAAATCAATGATACTTGTGAGCATTTAGTGGTCCGTCCACAGCATTCGGGGTGTTGCACACTCACAGGCACTTTACTATGAGGATGATGCAACCAGCGGAAACACAGAGTGAAACCTCTCAATCACCGAAATCCAGGCAAACAGCCAGACCCAGAAAATGGGCCAGTGCTAATGGGAAAAGGAAATTGCAATGGTGAACGAAAGAACCTACGACAACATGCTAATCCCTGCCTTAAAAATGGCAATGTGACACACCCCATTGCCCACCTTCCGTTTCTCCTGCATAACAATGAGGAGAAAATGCACTGCAAGCATCAGCCTGTTCCCTTACAGCCCGAGTACAGGAAACACATTAAGCCCAATATCATTAGATGCAGAAGATGGTTAGACATGAGGGCAGGCATTAAGATGGGGACCGTAGCCTGATTATTCTACATAGGCTTATTTTCATGGAGAAGAGTCTGATCTAATGTTCTGTTATTCTATCTAACATTCTGTCAATCTATCATCAAAGGTAAAATTTTGGCAACTCTTTTGCAATATAATGGAAGTAAATGAGTGAATCTCTTGATTTGGTTCAGAAAACCACAAAACCTGAATGCTTTGTTCACAAATTGGACTCATCCACTTCTTGAGCTTAGCTCACAGGAGATGACTATTATGAGTGACTAATGACTTAAAATTCAATCTGTTTCTCACACAAAGACATTAAGAAGACTTAATATTGCACACAGGTTGTATGGACAATTTTATGGTATTTTCATGCTGCTTTTGCACCTTTTGAAGCTCCCATTTTGAAAGCTCCTTTAGTCTTCCACAGAAGAAATAAAGTCATACTGATTTGAAACAACACGAGGGTGAGTAAATGATGACAGAATTAATTGTATGGGTAAACCATTCCTTTAAAACTACTGCTTTAAACCCATGAACTGTCCTTGGAGGGCATTGTTGATGCTGTTTCATGATGCTGTTCTACTCGGCTCTATTCTCCAGTGTATATTGTTTAAGAAGACCCCTTAAAATGTTATATAATATTTATTCTAGTCAATTGTTTTTAATAAATCAGGAGGCAGTGTTTATGGGAAATGGAGAACAGTACATATGGAAACCTCCGGAGGACGATGACATCATCTTCCAGCACAAGCAGATGGGTATTCTGAGCTCTCATGCTGGAGAGAATATGGCAGCATCTGCAGCAGGGGTGAGTGTGCATTTAGTTTTCCACAGTCCTGAGACACATCCTCCTTTTCTCATTCTATGCAGTCACAATGTCTTGTAGGCATTATACATTCTTGAAACATTGTCTGTGAATGATCCCAGAGTACTTCCTTACCCCTAAACACAAATTCAGGGTTAGCCAGAAACAGCTGTAAACCCAAAAATGTGTATTCTTAAAAGGCTGGATTGTTTTTGTTGCCTATCAGACAGCGGGAACTGGAAAAACAAACTTTTGGAGTAAAAGATTTTCCACTCACGAATATGTTTCAGATGGTTTGTCTCTCTATTATCATGTAGATCACAGAGATGTATTCGAAAGTTTGCAAACCAGGCAAAAAGAAGCGAGGCATGCCTGGCTCGCCCACCGCCACGAGGGACATCAGCGGCTATAGGACCTTGGCTCGAGGTGACCGTAGTGAGCGTGACGGGGGTTTCAGCGTGGTAGTCAAACCCCAAACATGGGCCCCGCAGGAGGGCAAAGGTACAAGAGCTCCACCCAGCTGCATGGAGGACCACTGCTACGAAGCCATCAGCACTGAGGAAACAGACCTGGCTTACGAGACCATGGAGGGTGGGGGAGGCTGGAGGCGCGACAGGCCTCCACCCAATGCCAGTGCCACCTTGCGGCCCAAGCGGAAGCGGCCCCAGCAACCCTTGCAACAACCACCGCCACCCCCTCCACCCCCCCAGCAGACCCCCAAATTGCTGCATCTCCCAGCCAAAACAATGCTGATTCCCGGGGAGAGCTTGTACGAGAGCATCCCTGACCTGAAGCAGGGCTCGGCCACCTCCAGCACAACCACCATCTTTACTTTTAATGATGGCATGGAGATGTATGTCACTGGCCTGTAGGGTGTGCTCTGGGGAAGGGAACTTTCCTCTCTGGGGCTTGAATCTTGAATAGGGACACGTATGCGTGTTGTAACCCAATGGGATACACGCATTGCACCACTGCTATATATTTTACATGGGTTCCAAGTATTAGTTGAGCATTAATTGAGTTAAGTCTAGTTAAAGGTCAGTATTCTCACAGCACAAAAACAACAGAATGCTTACGTGAAAATCCAAACAAAATGATTTTGATTAGTTACACGCCTCTACCACGAAGAAAAATAGTCACCAGCCACGACATATCACAACAGACACAACATATCATAACCGACAGTAGCAGTCCTGTAGAGGAAATTCTTGTTTTTTTGTCATTACATGCTGTAGTTAAAGGCAGGGTATGTGATTTTTCAAAAACACTTTAGAAAACTGATTCGGGCCGAATAGCAAAACAAACTTGTAGCCACTCAGCAATATGGGGCGTGTCTACTCATGATGTGGAGGAGAGAGCTTTCAGTGCATGGTACGGACATTAGCGAGCCGAGCGACAGAGAGATATAGAGATGGCGGATAAAAAACAAAAGAGGAAAACGTCTGCGGAACGACAAGGCAAGAAGTAGGACCCGTGTAAAATATTGGATCAGCTTTCCAGTGCTGGAGAGAACTCAAGGAGCGGAGGCCTGCGATCGGAC
>NW_015634502.1:586251-634650 GCF_001515625.1 Sinocyclocheilus rhinocerous
TGATTTCAAATATCAACATTGGCTACCAGAAATCACTTACTCTGCCTTTAAGGACAAAGTGACCATCGGAATTGCGGGTCAAACTTGCATTTGATACCTAGAAAATCCCAAAGTAGAAAAAAATAGAGCACAAGTCTATTACAAAAGTAACCTGATAAGAAGCACAGTTTAATAGTGTTCCCGTGGCCCTCTGAGAAGAAGGAAAAAAATTATTTGGATAGATGCCCTTAGCAAAGTACCATTCCCTGGTTTTAAAAAAAATGTATATGCAGAAAGTGAACATTATTAGAAAGCCAGTCAAAAGCTATTGCCAAGCAAAATATCATATATTGACAAAAAGCCTTTATTTAATCTGTTCATAGAAGAGCCCTATTTTAAAATGGCTAAACGCTATCTATTACCTAAAAGCTTTAGGAAACACATGGCCCTATTTTTGTAATGTCACAGCCTCTATTTATGTAAAAAAAAAAATACATTTTAGAGCTAAAATAAAGATTCTAATTCAATTGGTCAAACAGATCCTGTACGCCAAGAAAGTATTTTCTTAAGCACAAATATCTCATGCTTAGCATGTCATCTGTCTGAGACAGTGCACTTATGAAATTGAAGAGAACATTTAAAATGTGTTCAAAGTAATAGATTGTAAATTGCAATTGTCAATAAAGCAAGATCATGGAGAGAATAAGCAAAAGCTCAGGGACAGTGAACAAAAATATGAAATAATTGCACACAAAACGTTATGACCCCCAATGTCTTTTCATGTTATTTTCTTGTTTTGGTCACACATCAATTCAAACTGTCACATAAGTCACCACAGCACTTCAATGCGGTAAAGTAAGTGTTTTTCTTTGTCAATACTGTTTATGCACTTTGCCTGATTAAAAAGATGCATGCTTTTAAGAAAAAAATACCCTTGTAAAGGGATAAAAAAAGAAAAGAAAGAAAAGTGAAACTAGCACTGTCCTGTGGTATCAGAGAATGGTTTATTTCTTGCTGTTGTCGGTGGATTGTTTGATTTATATGCCTTTTTCTTTATCTGAGAAAGAGCACAAAGTGAATCGCTTCAGGACTGGGGAGACCAATGAGGACTCGAGGAGGACTCTCTAAATAAAAAACTGGACAGTTAGGAATATAACACAATTGGTCAGAAGAAATGTATCATAGACAATCCCTTTCCCCCATCATTTCAGAAACAGTCAGGATGTTTCTGAATGGAATCACATACATTAGATTGTTGCAAAAAATCTCCTGTATGTTATATGGAAATAATGGGAGATTAAAAAAGGTACAATGACTAAGCGAATTAAAATGAGTGTATGTCGCCCTGTAAGTCTATGGACTTGTGGACTTTGGCCACTGTCTCTTGATGTCTTTGAATCTGATTCTAATGTGATCTGGATTAAATTATCCCAAATGACTGGAGCGCACATAAAGGGGCTCAGGTCAACCAAATATAATCAAACCGCTTGTCTAAGCCCTCGTTGCTATCAAACATTGGTGCAATGTTGTAAATATGTTACAAGAAGAATTACAGAAGAAAATGCATAAAAGGGGGGAGGGAATTTGCTCTTGGTGTTCCTGAAAGTATTTGTTTCTTTCCGGTTGTCCTTTTGGAATGATTTTTCTCTGGTGAAAAATTATCTCAGCAGTATCTCTGTGAGTTTTGATTATGTGCTTTGGGATTTTTTGTTTTCCACATCATTTTAGCTATACTGTGTATCTCAAAGACCAGTTGAGTTTAGTGTGGCAGCTAATGTTGTGCGTTTGCTTATCAAACAACAGGGTGGTGTGTATTAAAGCTGTGTAATTAAGTACTAATGTGCAAAAGATTGTAATGTTTTTATATCAAAATGACTATTCATAAAATGTCGGGTCAAGTTTATACTTTTTTAAATAAAGTAGCACTTCAAAAAACACAAAGCATATAGCATTTACATAGTGTTTTCTCACAATAAGCCATCTATTAATTTTCTAAAGAGACAATACCACTAAGTGCTCAGACAGTACGATCTCAAGGAAAAATGTAAGATTTTTGCAAGGTGCCGATTACATATGAATTTGAATAATGTTAAGTGTACGAAAATGTACACTTTTGAAAAAAGTAAACATGAAGATTCACCCCAACCTTTAAACCTAACTATCAATGGGATTTAAGCAGGTCTTATAGAAACATACAAATGAGATTGTATGAATTCATATGAATTATAGTTTGAAATACTTATGAATTGCTATGAGATTGTGGTGGACACTTACCGGAACAATACATTTTTTTGGTAAACACATTTGTAGTGCTAACTACAATAATATGATACTTATAAGTGTGCATTCACATTGGTTGTCAGAGTAACAACACAAACACTATGCACAAGATTTTAGCAATGGATGTTTCTCTAAGGTTTTTCATGAGTGCAGCATCCTCATCTGAAAACATTTGTCGCAGACAATAGCATTAAAAATCAGAAAGGGTGGAATATACTATATTTATTTGCAACTACCACAGTTAAGTGAACCTTGTGATCTGATCGCTCATACTGAGAAGCATTAAAATCTAATTTTAATTAGATTTCTGGTGTTTTGCTTGTTCAGAAAAATTTAATTTAATTTAAAAATCACATTTTTCTGTTATCTGTAAGAACTTGCAGATTTGTTTACAGTAAATATTTCTGTCTCTGGGGACAAATGAATGGCAAAAGAGCAACTAAATATTTCTAAGTTCAGTATTAATAAGGATATTTAAAAAGAACTATGGATTTAAACAGCAACAAAGAGATTCACAGACATGAGATCTCACATAGGCAAAAGTCTTGCTTCTCTGACTTACTTAGAAATGAAACAGATGTGTGCCTGTGTTTGATTTGCATTTTGTGATGTCTGTAGGCATCAATGCAAAAGGTTCAGCAAATATTCCAGAGGACATTTCTCATTCTAAATCTGGATGTGATTAGGCTCTGATTAAACCGGCTTTGATTAGTTTATACACTCAGGTAGATGAGGGATTGCATTAGAGTTCTTTGTTTACCCTAATTAGCCATTGAAGCTGCAGTCACATCAGCCTTTCACTGTGGTACATGCTGTTCCTATGACAACTGCCTCACTGTCATGGTATGGTATTTAAGAATTCCCCTCCATTGAGACAAAATCTCATCGCATTTCACAGTAAGATTACATTACAAACAGATGGAGGAGGTCATAGGATTTTTTTTATTTCATTCAAATCCTCTACTAGAACATAATGAACTTGTGTTTGTAAAAATGTAACCTGTTTACCTCTCTTACTGTGTCCCTGCATGTGTTTATCTGTGAGAGTGTCACAAGCTTGCATCTGACTTGCTCTGGAAAAAAAAAATAGGTCATCCTTAAAACAAAAAGGGTGCAGTCAACATAGCAACTGTCTGCTGTTTTTTTATTGGCTGACTTGTTTCCATAGTAACAGGTTAACCTTGAGGCTGCAGTCGCAGACCAGTTTGTTGTCTAGGCGAATCCAGCATGTATGAAGAGCTCTGCTATGTCAAGATGTCACCCATGTTTTAGATCTCCAGCAACACTGAAGAAAGGGTCTGCATGTTGTAGCAAACTAGTGAGAATACAACACAGTCTCTATAGGAGTCTATACAATGTCAGCATTGTACAGTGCCTTCAAATGTATTCCATTATTATTATTACTCCACATTAAATATTTTCGGGGGAATGGTCATATGTAACATAACATGTATTGTACTGCCATTTCAAAATGTGGAGAGAAGTAAAATTTTTAATGCAGTGTTTCCAAACTTTTCTGTCTTAGGTACTCCCAGAGCCCCATAAGGATCAAGTGCTGTTCTTCTTTAAAGAAACATGCCACTATTTTTGAAAATAGGCTCATTTTCCAACTCCCCTAGAGTTAAACAGTTGAGTTTTACCATTTTCGAAGCCATTCAGTCGATCTCCGGGTCTGGCGGTAGCACTTTTAGCTGCAGCTTAGCATAGATCATTGAATCTGATTAGACACTATACTCTCATTCCAGCGTAATAATCAAGGAACTTTGCTGCCGTACCATGGGTGCAGCAGGCACAATGATATTACGCAGCGCCTAAAAATAGTCCCCAGCTATAGGTAATAGGAAAAATATTGAAACTCTTTGGTCATTTTTGAGCGAGATGCTAACGGTCTAATCAGATTCAATGATGCTAAGCTGAAGCTAAAAGTGCTACCGCGAGACACGGAGATCGGCTGAATGGATTCAAGAACAGTAAAACTCAACTGTTTAACTCTAGGGGAGTTGGAAAATGAGCCTATTTTCAAAAATAGTGGCGTGTTCCTTTAACATTAAACCATAAAAAATAATTGGAGCCTCTGTTGCTGATTCTATAACGTCATTTTAACGGCGGCTTCAACTATTGATTTGCAGTTTGCCTGAATCTGTGTGGATGTCAACAGTGTCACTAATAGCTTAACTGTAAGTTTAAACTTTTCAACAACAGTGATGTTACTACTAGTTTTCCAGTTGCTAGCTATTTTATCGGGAAAAAAAAGATCAATTCGCAGATCAGCGTTGACAACATGTATGTGCATGTCTAATGTGCATGTGTATTCTATTTCGAATGATCTCTTCCGTTGCGTTAACATGCTATGGGGTAACTCCTGTTTACTCTGTTACTGAAGCCTGATTTGATCACGTTCGTGTAGCTGCACGAACCAATGGTGCTTCAACCCTCCAAAAGGGGTGGAGCCAACTGCTATACAAGTCAGCTCTGAGTGCCATTTTGTCAGAATTTTCTCCTTTAGCGACAAAGATCATCTGCTCGCTGGCTCTGCAAGCAAGAAGCCGAAGAAAAGAAAGAAGCTCAGCCTCCTGCTCACCACTGTGACGCTCGACGCCTTCCCCTGCGGCCATCCGGCTTTTAAAAGAGCATATTTTCTGAGCAAATTTCCACTGCAACATTGTTGCAAATGTCGCACAGTGAGTGTGGCTCATGCATGGAACCCCTGCACGATGCAGATGGGCATGGAGAGTGTGTCTCCTCTCTGGGAGCGGCCACGCAGAGGCTCACGGAATGTTCTCACTGTGAAAACATGAGTCTCGCCCTTCTCTGCTCGCGGATTGGCTTCTTCCACAAAGGCGATCCTCCCTGGCCTGCGACCAGCTAGCTGAGGATCTCAGCCTGGCTTGGTTGGCCTCCTTGATGAGTGGTTCCTGAAAGGGCACTGTCAACAATCCGCCCACCAGCGGCCCGCCCCGTTCCTTATTGCAGTTCATGAGGAACAGCCCCCTACTCGGCACGTGTTAATCCCTCCACTTCTGCCTCTCTCACCATTGTTGACGGCGCTGAAGAATGAGGTTACAGCAAGCTCCCCTCTCTGGAAGAAGCGGTCGCTGCACATCTGTGCCCTCCATCGGCCCTGGGGTTAAAAGCCCATGCAGCACATCCATCTAAGCCCTGCAGGACTACTTCAGCCCTAGCAAACAGGACTTATTCGGCGGCTGGCCAGGCTGACTCAGCGCTTCACACGATGGCAGTGCACCAAGTGTTCCAGGTCAAGCTTCACCGCAACATGGACGAGTCTGGGCAAAGTTCTGATGCCTTCAGAGAGCTGTGCACAGCAACTGGCACAGCACAGGCGATCGACAAGGCCATGGTCAACTTGGTGGTGCTGGACCTTTGGCTGAATCTAACTCACCAGAGACTTGCTAGTCTCTTGCAAAGGACTGTTTGGCCCTGCTGTGGATGGGTTTGCAGGGTGGTTTACAGCGGCACAGAAGTCACTGCAGGCAATGCGTCACTTCCTGCCAAAGTGGTCCACTGTGGCAGCTGTTTCAAGTTGCCAGAAGGCTCCATCCGCTCAGCAGCCTGCCAAGCCAGTGCCGCCTCATCCCCAGCCTAAGTCTGTGCCTGGGCTTCAGCAGCACCCCTGGACAGCAAAACGCTACCTGTTTCCTATGTGTCAAGGTCCCCGCCTCAGAGAGACGTTGGACCCTGAGCCTCAGAAGCCATCCTAATCCAAATGCAATCACTTGCACTTCACTTGCCATCTGCCTTCAGGCTTAGAAAGCTATCCTGGATGTGTCAAATTAGGTTCTAAACATCATAGAACAAGGTTACTCAATTCAGTTTGCTCACAGGCCGCCTCGCTTCAGAGGTATTATTCAAACTTCGGTACAAACACTGTGCAAACACTGCTTGCACACAGTGCAAACACTGCTTGCAAAGGGAGCCATAGAAATGATTCCTTTAGCGAACAGTGAGTCGGCCTTTTGCAGCCGCTACGTCCTTGTGGTGAAAAAGCTCAGGCCCATTCTAGATCTCAGTCATCTGAATCGCTCGCTCATGAGACGGCCATTCAAGATGCTGACTTTGAAACAGATCCCCTCGTAAGTATGCCCCAGGGACCGTGTTTTGTCAGTGGATCTGAAAGATACTTACTTTCACATCCAGATAGCCCCCATCATAGTCCTGCCAATCGGACTGTCTCTGGCCCTACGCACTTTTACAAAGCGTGTAGACGCGTCTCTCTCCCCCCTGAGACAGATGGGAATCCGCATCTTGAATTACCTTGGGTTAAAAATCAATTTAACCAAGAGCTCTTTGTCTCCCAGCCAGCGAGTAGTCTTTCTGGGGACAGTTATCGATTCTGCCCAGATACAGGCATGGATTATGCCGGAACACTCCCTGATAGTTCAGCAGCTAGTGGCGTCAATCAAGCTGGGGACTTCACATCCCCTCAGGGCTTTCCAGAGGATGCTCGGCCTCATGTTGGCAGCTTCCTCTGTGATTCCTCTGGGCCTGCTTCACATGTGGCCCCTCCAGTATTGGCTCAAAGCCCATGTCCCGTCCCACGCTTGGCGCCTGGGATGTTTTCATCTCAGGGTAACCCACCGCTGCATCAGAGCTGTGGCCCCTTGGAAAAGTCCTCGCCTGTTTCAATTTAGGCGTCCCATTGGAACTGGCCTCCAGGAGGAAGGTGGTGATGACAGATGCCTCCAACTCCGGTTGGGGAGCTCTGTACGAGGGCAGACCAGCATTCAGCTCCTGGTCAAACCTGGAGCAACGCTTACACATCAACTGCCTCGAGATGATGGTGGTTTTTCTAGCCCTAAAAACCTTCCTGCCGGCCTTAAAGGGGCACCACGTCCTGGTCTGTTCAGACAACATGGCGGTGGTAGCCTTTATAAATCATCTAGACAGTCACAGGTCATGCTCCCTCTACAGGTTGGCTCGATGCCTCCTTTTATGGACACAGGGCAAACTCATCTCGCTGAGAGCAGTTCATGTGCCGGGCAGACTGAACCAGGGAGCAGACATGCTGTCCAGAGGCAATGTAGCTCGTCTTGCGGCCCCTGTCACTTAAGACCGCCCTCCTTCTGGCTTTAGCGTCAGTCAAGTGAGTGGGTGACTTGCAAACACTGTCAGTCAGTGCTTCATGTCTTGAGTTTGGGCCTAACGACTGTAGAGTTGTCCTCAAGCCAAGACATGGCTACGTGCCAAAAGTGCTCTCCACTCCATTTAGAGCACAAGTCATCACCCTTCTAGCACTCCACAATTAAGAAGGTGAGCAGGGTCCTAATCCACTCTGCCCAGTTCGGGCCCTTAAGAGTGTATGTTGAGTGCTCTGGCCCATTTCGGCACTCAGAGCAGCTCTTTGTATGCTTCGGAGGCCACTCTAAAGGGCTGCCAGTCACAAAGCAGAGACTATCTCACTGGATAGTGGATGCTATAGCCCTGGCTTACACCTCAGTGGGCTTACAGTGTCCTCCTCCTGGGCTTGGTCCAGCGGAATTTCTATTGGTCGCCGTCTACCTTCACCAGATTTTATAACTTGTCCGCTTAATCTACCTAACGGACGATTTGGGATGAGATTCATTCAGAATGAATCTGCTGCGTGGTTCAGAGGTTATGCGTACATATGAACCGGCGGGACATAAGCTAAAATACACTTGCTGCACGTCGCATAAAACGTTCAAAAAATGTCAATATGTGGGAGTAGTGCTGTCAAAATTAACACTGTTCAGTATCAGAGTAAACAGGAGTTTCCCCAAAACGTGTTAACACAATGCTCGTTCCCTTATCTCAGGGAACCGAGGTTACATAGTAACCGGAGCGTTTTCCATCTGAGGGCGTGTCTATATGTGGGTGCGTGCACAGAAAAAAGCATGTTTTCTATAGGTAATAAAAGGCAATGTAGTTGGAAAACACAGAAATGGTCTTTTTTATCCTTTTGTTTGTCATATTTGTTTCCTTGGTCAGTGTCTGTGGGTTTCCATCTGCTGTTGTAGGCCATAAGGACCTTTGAAATAACTGAAATAGTTTGGTGAAGTGATACTGAACTGTAATGTGGTCAACAGACCTGGAACTACTTCATAGCTGTGGGTTTACTGGAAAATAAAGTTGCTGATTTTTTCCCTAAATGCAGATGGTCAGATTCTGGCCATTCTCAAGCCAAATAGGTCATATCTGTGAAATGCTTAAGAGATGATGATGTCTGGTTAATTTCATCCAAAGATTCAAGGTTAATTCTTTTGATAGCTGCCCTTTGTTTCCAGTTGACTAATTTGGTAAAAACAGACTGATCTTAAAAAAGACTTGTTTATGCCAAGTTTTCTCCATTTTGTAGAAATAGATGCCACATCCATCTTTTCTAACCTTCTATGGCTTTTTTTTCCTTTAACAACTTCTAACTTCTAACCATCTCTACACTTTTCCTGTACTTGGTTATTCATTATTCCATTCCAACCGAATTTTTTCAATTCTTCATCTGATCTTTTATTAAGATTGTAGAAACAGTTTGGGTTGATTGTCTCTAAACTCTCAAGTGAACAACAAATGTTTCCCAAATGCATTTTTGTTCCATAGTTGCATTTTGAATGTCCTTACTGAACATGCAAAATCACAATGAGACAGGAGGAGTGAAGTACTGCCCCCTGTTGTTAATGTTGCAGCAGCACATGTGAAAAAAAACTTCCACCCTGCTCCCTCTGAGCTACCTCAAGAATGATCAAATAGAAATTGAAATTGTAGAGTTTGTTAAATTGAGGGAAATAAACAATGCATTTAAATGATTGAGGCATTATCAAGTGTTTTCAACAAATTATTTTATGTTGAATGTGTAAAACCAATAAACGGCCAAATTTGTCCAGCCATTCATTCATTTGTATATTTATACAAATGTACAAATTAATTCTTATTAATGTATAAAAGTGTCCAGTTTGAACATTTTGAACTATTGTGACAGTGTTTAAGGAACAAACTGTCCTGTAAAATATTGATAAAACATTTTACTATTTTAGATCCTATCATGAACATACGGTCATAAAATGAAGTGCTACAAAATACTGCGCCTCATGAGTGTGCTTGCAAATCTATTTTTGTTCCTGGTTGGTTTTATAAAATTACAGTAAGTGTTGATCCTCGCTAGTCACAACTGCTTGAATTGCTTGAACAAAGTGTCAAAACTGATGAGCAGCTATGTGGTTTTTGATGTTCTTCATCATTCCCGGACGAGCCCATAGTGAGGTTTGACCTTAAGCGCTGGGGGAAGTCGTGGCCTAATGGTTAGAGAGTCGGACTCGGACTCGTAACCCAAAAGTTGCGGGTTCGAGTCTCGTACCAGCAGGGATTGTAGGTGGGGGGAGTGAATGTACAGCGCTCTCTCCCACCTTCAATACCACGACTGAGGTGCCCTTGAGCAAGGCACCGAACCCCCAACTGCTCCCCAGGCGCCGCAGCATAAATGGCTGCCCACTGCTCCGGGTGTGTGTTCACGGTGTGTGTGTTCACTGCTGTGTGTGTGCACTTTGGATGGGTTAAATGCAGAGCACTAATTCCGAGTATGGGTCACCATACTTGGCCACATGTCACGTCACTTCTTCTTCTTCTTCACGATGAAGCACCATCTGTCCCAAAGTAACGGTCACCAAAGTCCCCTTCAAGGACAGCAAATATACAGCCACAATATTTCAGTACATAGTTTAGTTTTTTCTTTATTATATTTAGATACACTACTCTTTAAGAATCTGGGTCAGTAAGAATTTTTGGTAACACTTTTCAATAAGGTCCCATTATTTGACATTAGTTAATGCATTAACAATGAGCAATACATTTGAATACAGTATTTATTAATCTTTGTTAACATTAGTTAATAAAATTCAACTGTTATATTAAAATATATTAGTACATATATAAATATATTAGTTCATTAAATATTAACAGATGTAACTTTTAATAATGTATAAGTAAATGCTGAAAATAATATTAACTGAGGTTAATAAAGGCTACAGAAGTATTTTTCATTGTTAGTTTGTTTTAACAAATAAAGTTAAATAATGGAACCTTACTGTAAAGTTTTACTGAATGTTTTTGAAAGACGTCTCTTATGCTCACACATGCTGCATTTATTTGATCAAAAACACAGTACAACAGCAATTGTGAAATATTATTACAAATTATTATTATTATAACAAATCTGTTAGTGTCAGTGCTGTCATGTGATCCTTCTGAAATTATTCTGATAACTAATTTGCTGCTCAATAAACATTTTTTATTATGAATTTTGAAAACAGTTATGCTGCTTAATATTTTTGTGGAAACAGGTATACACTTTTTCAGAATTCTTTGATGAACAGAAGTTCAAAAGAACATAGTTTATTTGAAATTTACAATAAATTGTAAATGTCTTTATTGCCACTTTTGAGCAATTTAATACATCCTTGCTGAATAAAAGTATTAATTTCTTTATTTAAAAAAGCTTACTGGCCACAAACTTTTGAATGGTAGTGTATCTATGTCAGGAAAACTCACCTATGCCTGGAATGACATGAAAGAGGTCATCTAGGCTCTTGACCACAGCAGTGGTGATGATTTTGACATGAGGAAAGGCGTAAGCCACTGAGTGAACACCCAACTCTGCCATCAGCAGAGACACCAACACAATCTTGTCTTCCTGGACATCATGGTCCTGTATATACACACACACACACACACTAACATTCAACAAATTAAAGCCATTGTATAATTTTCACAATGAATTGTGGCACCTATTTACTTTATTCCCAGAGAAGAGAGTCAAATACATTTTGTGTAAAAGTGCGTGGACTGTACAGCCATCCAGGGTTTGCACTGTTTGTTTTTACATTTAGCAAGGAATGAGGTCGATAGCCACATACCAGCAACACCCTCACTGCCATCATGGCTGCCGCTCCTGTGGAAATGGTGCTGTCCATCAATATCACATGGTCCTCACTGATGTCTCTGGGCAGTCGCAGGTAGTGCAGCTAAATGAAACTGAGGAGTCAGGAGATCTCTGTTACCATGGAGACAGAGACCAACAGGCAAAATTGACATAAAGGGTTTGCTAAGAGCCGAGAAAATAAATACATTTTATTTAAAATACAATACAAGGCCATACATTTTTTTCTAAAAAAATATATTTTTTCTAGAAAGTTGCTAGAATTAGTCAGACTGGAATTTATTAGTAAGATCTTTCTTATAGTACATAAGACAAGAAAGACAGGCTTCATTGTATTTTCAGTCTGTTACTGATATTGTGTGCAGTGATTTGAAGCCTGTTTTACCTCTGGTTCTCCTGATTCCAGATTAGTCTGGATCAGAATCTTGCCAGTACGGACGTCTTTGCACACAGCTCTCAGAGCAGGTTCCATGGTCTCACCGGCCCGAAGAATGGACACACCTGTGATCTAGGAGACAGGAGGACAAGTGCTGCTTCAAAACCAATATGATTTCAAACAAAAATTTTATGAAAAATACTCCTAATTGTGGAAATGAATGTTCAAATGAACAGACGCACAAATGTACCCCTTTCCCACTAAATCTGCGGCCCTCATACACTTGGCCTTGCGGTGTCTGGATGAAACAGGCCTGTAAAAAGAACAGATATTTATGTGATGATACACACAGTACTGCTGAGAAGAAAATATTTTGCTCTGTATTTATTAAGAGAGAGGACAAAAGGTCACCAAAATATTTATATTAGGGCAGTCATATTAACATTAATACTTAACGAAAACCATATATTTATAATATTTATTTAAAAAGTACTTTCAAATTAACAGGCAAATTTAGTATGATTAATTATAAAAAATTAAAAATAAAGTGAATCACTTTTTTAACAATTATTCGTGCCAACTGACTTGTATGCTGATTAATTAGATGGCATTTAATGTAATTAATTCCATTAAATTTTACAATATAAGTGTTATTCATTGCAGTTAGTTTGATTAATTAACTGGCATATCACATACTTAATTCAAATAAAAATTGTAGTTAAATATTGTAGTGTGACTAACTGCTATTCATTTGATTAATCAACAGGCATATACTGTATAATTAGTTCAGTTCAAATTTTTGTTGATATATATGTGATTATTAGAAATTAATTAGATTAATTAACTGCCATATCATGTAATTAATTAAAATGACATTTATATTGATATGTGTGACTAATTGTTACTCATTTGATTAATTAACTGGCATATACACTTGATTCAATTAAATGTTTTATTGATATTTGTTATTAGCAATTAATTAGATTAATTAACTGACATGAAGGTCATGCAATTAATTCCAATAAAAATAAATCCCAATAAATCAAGCCTTAGTTGTAATTTAAATCACAGATTCAGCTTTGATCGCACAATAATAACAAACTTTGGCAAAAAAACACTGAGTGGCACACATACACACACACACACAAAAAAAAACACCCACACACCTTGGAGGGCAAGAAAGACAGTGCATGTTCAATAAGCAACCGCACCAGTCTCTTTGAGTAGAAGATGAACTCGTCACAGCTAGTGTCTTTGTTCCTAAAAACAAACAGAAAAATTGAGGAGGAGTACATAAGAGAGGGTAAAAGCAGGCCAGTGAGTCATTAGCCTGATTCACACATGTGAGGAATTCTGAATGGCAGCCGGAACAGATGAATGGATTCCAAAACACATTTCAACAACAAACATTAACATTTAAAAGTAGAATTTCTTTTGATGTGTTTCGTAGAACTGATTCATATGACACTCACCTAATGATGGTGTGGAGACCGCGGACCTGTGGTGTGCTTTCCAACACACTGAGAGTCTGAGGAAGCGGCTGGGACTGATGGGCCGTGGCCAGGAGCGCCCTGTGTGTGCGTGCATATGAAAGAGAAGAGACATAAAGCAAATCAGCACTGTCAAAGAGAAAAAGATGACTCAAATACAAATGAAAGCCACTTGTACACCAGTCCATGACATTTCTAACACTGTCACTAAAGGATCTATGTGGGCAGTTTTTCTTCATTTGAAAACATAATCATGGGTTATAGTTCTGTATAAATAAATACACAAACATACACAACTAGCCCAACTCTATGTATAGTTGGCCAAGGCTAGTTGTCACACTTTTTACTCCAGAGAATATTTTTATATTTTTTAAAAAGTACATATCTTCATAGAGCGTAAATTTGTGTTTATGTATGAGGGTGTGTGTGAGAAAGAGGCTAATTATCTGACACTAATCTCACGCTGCCGAGAGAATGCATGCAACAGAACAGAGTTGAAAGATCAGTGAAAACCAGTGAAAGAGAAAGAGTGAGCAGGCTGAGAGTGTGAGAGAAATGATCTGTCTTGAGTAAGTGCCACAAGGACAACTGTTTACTCACATTTTCCCTAAATTCACAGGCAGAGGGCGCCGTTTCAATGTGTAGTGTGTAAAAATATGAAGGAAGCTGAAGTCTATTCAACATCAGTGTTAATTTTGACAGCAAATTTTGATTTAGTCTTAGTCATAGTCTTTTGACTAAAATGGCATTTAGTTTTAGTCATATTTTAGTCATCTGAATAGTTGTAGTCGACTAAATATACGATTTTAGTCGACTAAATCTACAGTAGATTTAGTCAGCTAAAATCGAATGGGTTTAGTTAGTGTAATGCATTTATTAAGCATTTCTCAAAAATTTCCAAACTCATTATATAAGTTTGATATTAAGGTTTTATAATGCAATATAGACACATATTTAACTGCTGTGACACACAACTTGCCTTTATATTAAAATTAAATAAAACCACTTCTCATAAAGAAACAAGAACATAGTCCTCCTTTCAATGAAATACCAATGGTTATATAATATTCATTCTTCATAACGACTTACCACATTTTTCATTCTTTCAAGCAGACATGTAAATAAAATTAGATTAATCCTTATTAGGGTTACTAAAGTCATTCAGTCTAGAGCAGTGAGTGATTTTCTCTCTTTCTTTTGTTGCTTGTTTAACATCAATGACACAGACAACAGCAACTAATTAGGCTACTGTGTGCACGCAGAAAACCGGACCGAATTGATATTTATTCTGACTGGATGTTCCTCCCTAACATTTTCGTCTCGTTTTTAGTTGTTGACGAAAATGTCAATAGATTTTCGTCTAGTTTTTGTCATTCAAAACAAGTTTTTATTTCGTTATCGTCTCGTTTTCGTCTGTGAAAAAATGTCGTTGACGAAAATGATTCGTCAACAAAACACTGTTCAACACTGCAGAAATGGTACTTGACTGGAATGCTTATATTGTATTATTTTACCCATTGTATATTCTACCAATGATAAAGTGCTAAATGAGTTTTGTCAAGCAGGGCACTGTGAGCTCCTTTATGAAAACAGACTGTGTTTATGCTTACTACTACCCAGTGATTTTTAAGTTGAAATTGTGTAGCAGTGACTATAAAATATGTATTTTAGGTAAGGGAATGGCATATTTGAGTTTTACATTTTGGGATAGGGCTATTGGGCTATTTTTAACTAGTCACTGTGCTAGTTTTGCTTTGGAGATCTGGCAACCCTGATGCCACATGCCCCTTCGATTTTAAAAATGAAACTGGGGAAACCTGCACAAGTACACTAAAACATTTCAGGTTTACATAATGAACTAAGTTGTTAAAAAGTTTTTTTTTTTTTTTTTTACATATCTTGTCTAGGGTGGACTACCAATGTGACCACAAAAATAGGTGCATAACTTCTCCTGGGCTGGAAGAATGGACAAGATTAGTTCACAGGACACTACCGTAATTCCCTTTTTCACTCACCTAGCTGGCTGTGAACATGCTGAACAATCAGGTCAATGGCCACCATGTTGCCTCCACCTGTGTGTGAAGGATAGAAATTAATAAATGTAACATCTGCTAACTGCAATTATTCACTGCAGAAATGCATATATGCTGAACTCACCACGTGGAACTACAATGTCTGCAAGTCTCATGGTGGGTTCGATATACTGCTCAAAGGCTGGTTTTACAAATTTATTGTATTGTTTAATGACACCCTCAATGTCCCGTCCTCTCTCTGTGATGTCCCTCCTCAGCTGCCGTACCAGCCGGATATATGAATCTGTATCTACAAAAATCTTCATGTCCATCAACTGCAAAACAAACAAAAAAAAGAAAGAAAAGAAAAAAAAAAAAAAGAGAGAGAGAGAGAGAGATGACTTACCAACAGAAAGTTTAAGACTGAAGAAATATTATGCTTTCAGTTGAAGGATATAGTGACAGATATTTTTACACTCAGACCAAGATCAAAATGTAAGTAATCAATATGTGCAATTACTTTAGTAATCAATATAAACAAAATAGAAAATGTGTACATTTTAAATGCATTTACATGCAAAATGTTAATTTTGTCAACTTTTAGGAGCACATTAGCATATAGGTCCTATTCCTGTTCTATTCGATATGGACTAAAAGCCACAAAAGTCAAATTTGGATTTCATGTGATCCCTTTAAGATGAATTTGTGATAAATGGTCCCTCAACATCTCCCTTACTTCATCACCAAAACATTTTTATCACTTACTTTGCTTTGAATTTTTATCAGTATTTACGAAACATTCAGAAACCGCAACATTTCATCATACCTGCAAGAGCTCTTTGTCTGCAAAGGACAAGATGCCTTCAAAGATAATGACGCTAGCACCATAGACATTTTTCTTGAAGAGTATGAAATGAAAAACCAAAGACCATCAAACAAACTGAAATCTTTTCCATGCCACTATTATAAATTATGACTGTATCTGGTGCATATATTTTTAATATACTTCTGGAAAGTATGTGAAACATCTGCCACATACACTCACCCAGTCTTTCTGGCATCCATGTGTAGTGAAGTCATAGACTGGGATCTTTACACTTTTCCCCTGTTTAAGTTTCCGCAGCGTGGTCACAAGCAGCTCAAAGTCAAAAGCTCCTGGATGGTCAAAGTTATAGTCATTGCTGGCAGCCAGAGCTTGTTCCTCTGGAGTCAGGACCTGCAGATGGGTAACATAAAGGTTGCATGTTTGATCACTGGTGGGGCGACACAGACACCAGAAAGATCACAATCCTGCCCTATCACCATATGTGCTTTAACAGCAACGCAAGGGATACTATTTTATTCTGATCACATACACCATGGCATCTGAGGCTGTTATTAATATGTGAGTATTTGTGAAAACATGTCAGAGGCTACATAAAATTAAAATAAAATAAAAAGTCATAGTTCGTCCAAATATGAAAATTCTGTAATTTACTCATGTTGTATTAAAGCCTTACCTTGTTGTTGTTGTTTTTTTTTCTGAGGAACACAAAAGTGAAATAAAACATACAACAAGACCAGTGTAGTCTGATTCGAGAACGAATGTCTCCGAGGAGCCGGTTAGTGAATTAAAAACATACAGCACAACCAGTTTAATCCGAATCCTGAACGGATGAGTCTTAGGTTCTTTGCAGTGACTCAAAACCATACAGTATGAAATCATTATTCTTTTTTCTTTTATTAGTCTTTTATTGATATTTTAAGTTATCTAAAGCCATATGATAGTTTTCTGTGACGTTTTAGAAGTCATAATTCACGGATAATCTTGAGTAAATGATGATTAGAATTTTTTTTTAGCAAACTATCACTTCATCACTTTGCTCAAATGCTAGATAATAAAAAAGAAGTGTGACTTCATTTGACATTGGATACAGCCTTGCTGAACAATGAACAAACAAATCTTTTTGATGTTATATGTGCAGATCAAATGTGACATGCAGAACTGAGTGTCATTTTGACTGCAGTGTGTTTGTGTGGTTATGTTTCTGATTCACAGCGATGAAGAAGGAAGGAGAGGGATTACAAAGACTTTCAGAAGCACTCGACTTAGAAGATTAACTTCACATGGTGGACCAATCACTCTTTCAGATCTCACAGTCGACAAACACAAATCCTCACAAATATCTCACCTTATAAAATGAGTCCATAGACAGCAAAACCACCCAAGGAACATCCAAAGCTTCAATGATTTTATTGGCTACAGTAGTTTTTCCAGAGGCACTGCCACCACACAGACCTGTAATAACATGATTACTTCATTCAAACATTCAGATTTAGTAACATTTAGTTAAGCTCAAATCTACAATAAAACTTAATATGCAACAAACTAAGCCAGTATTGAAAGCATCTTGTTTGAATGATCACTAGAAGTCATTGGTATTTTTCTGTTTTTGTCTACTCGTACCAATAACAAAGGCCTCTTTAAACTGGGCTCCATGTTCATTGTACCATGGCGGTCTGCCGGCTGTGTGCGGAGCAGTGGAGGTTCTGTTTTACCCAGAGTGCTGCTTTTCCTGCGAGAGGTGCTGACTGCAGGGAGGAGTCTGTCCAAAGAGTCTTCACCACTTCCATTGGACCAAAAAAAGAGAATTATTTTGATCTTAGTTTTGGTTTTTAGTAATCTTGGTTCATTTAAATTTCAGTCATTATTAATACATTATTAAAATCAAATGTTGTATCTGTTAATATTATTTAATGGACCTGAGCTAAATGTATTACTCATTGTTAGTTAGTTAACATTACCTAATGGTACCTTATTGTAAAGCGCTACCAGGACATTCGTAGGTTGATTTTTCCCAAAAAGTGTGAACACACTTTCTCTGTGCTTCTATCAAAACATTTCTCTGTCTGACCAGCCCAACATAGCAACAGCAGCTGAACCAATGGGGTGCGTTTGGGGTGGGGTGATCTGTATGTCCAACCAATGGGATACAGGTGGAGTGTTCGGGAAACCTTATTGACAACAGTTATTTTTGCTATTCTTTTTGGTGCCACTAGAGCTACATAAATTACACATTTTACTTTTTTTTATTTCATAATGTTTCATGCAAAACAAATAAAATAAGTTTTGGTTTAAGTAAAATTAATAAAACTAAAACCAAAATGAAAATAAATGAAAGCTAAATATAAAAACAGAAACCAGCTAAATATAAAAACAAAAGCACATAAAAGACAAAGCATATCACTAAAACTTTAATAATTAAATTTTTAAAAAGTACTGAAAAATGTAGAAATACTATATACAGTAAATGTTACTAAAACAACAATGGTGGGTGCGTGTGTGAATTAATGTCTAAACTATCTTGTTGTACAATATGTCATAAGATTGTCAATCAACTGATTCGACCTAAAACTAAAACAAACAACCTTTCAGTCATAAAAATCTAACAGAACTAATTTAACAGGTTGAAAACAGCAGCAAGAGATCTTTCCACCTGCATCATGTCAGTGTCATTAACAACCTGTCTCTCTCACTCTTTGTATCAACAACAAGAGTGAGTGACTAAATCAGGCCACCAGTCACAGCACATTCAAAACAGCTCAACAACGCACAGCAAAAGAGAAAGGTGCTGCTAAAATTATGGTAATGTAATAGCCAAAAAATATAATGTCTTAAAAACGTATAAGGCCCTGAAATAAAAAAAGAGTTGACTCAAAATCTAGACTATAAACCAGATACACTCTTTTCAATGAAAAAGTTAGAGGAAACAGCAGCTGCAGCATTCTAAACCATGTTGATGATCTACTCTTTAATTGCATATGTCACTCAAATGAGTGGACAAAACGGCATTTAATTAACCTTTTAAATACTAAACAGTCCATTTAATAACTTACCCTCCATCTGTACGGAGTGCCCAGCAGCCTGATATTCCCAGTAGCCCCTCACTGCAGAAAAAAGATCCAGGGGGCGGGGTTGGATCCACATCTAGGGGGTGGAGATGGGTGGGTTTAGGGATCAGGGGGTGGAGACGGGTAGGTTTAGGTATATGTAAGGTGGGAGGAGTTGGATCTGGATCCAACCTCGCCCCCTGGATCTTGTGTTCTGCAGTGAGGACCATCTCTGATATTCTAGCCCCTGTGTATCCGGGCAGCGTGCTCATATCAGCTAAAATAGTCTGATGGCTGTCTTCCATATGAGCAATAAAGATCACATTCTCATTGAAGCTCAAACAGCACAACACAGATAAACCAGCTAATAATCACAGCTGAAGCACAAAGCCTGGGTCACGGAGAGTGCGGACATCATACCACGCTGAACGCACTGGGAAAAACACACACCTGCTCTAAGAAAGCACTAGATCTGCAGATTTAACACTGGGATCTGCCTTTGTTTTATCAGAGTAAACCTTGAAGTTAGAACGTTAGCTGCATGACCACTGAGTAATGTATTCAAGAAACCTTTTAATAAATAAAAAAACGTCTTTTCTTTGTGTCTGGATACTCGCTCGCAGTGTGTGGGGTTGATCGAATAAGAGGATCAGCTCTACAGGTGACATGGATGGAAAGTATTAATAGAACCAAGAGACACAGAGAGCCTGGAAAGCTTAACTGCTCAGAGTTCTCAGTTAGGTTTCATTTAAGAGTCAATTTTGTATCAGATGTTTCTCTTAAAATTCCTTAGTAGAAATAAAGTTGTAATTAAAAAAATACAGATCCAAAACCCAATGGATAGCAAAAATCAGATAAT
Source organism: Sinocyclocheilus rhinocerous (assembly GCF_001515625.1). Classification (NCBI taxonomy): domain Eukaryota; kingdom Metazoa; phylum Chordata; class Actinopteri; order Cypriniformes; family Cyprinidae; genus Sinocyclocheilus; species Sinocyclocheilus rhinocerous. Next base: position 606,020 of record NW_015634502.1, read on the forward strand.
TTGTTCTTGGAAGAATTTGAAATCTTATTTACAGTGTGAGACACAATCTCCTCTACTTTTTTGCTATGCTAGTGTTTCCAAACTGGGGTTCATAAACGCTGGGTTTCAAGAGGGAACCGCATGGGGTTTGTGAGTTGATGAAAAGCTAATAATTAAATAATAATAATGCAAAATACATTTTAAAATAAAAACGATCAAAATAAACCATTTAATAAAAAACATAAAATATTTCATTTTACTTACATGTCATGTGACCATTAATCAACATCAGAGAAATGTGAACTTGCAAATGTATTGTTAAATTATTGAAATATTTAACCTAAAATCTCACAGGGTACTTCAAATAAATATTTATATCAAAGGGGGTTGACTGACAAAAAAAAAAAACATTTGGAAACCCCTGTGTTATACTAAAAGTTGACCAATTAAATTTTTTTTCAAGTATTCATATTTCTGTCTGAAAAATTACCCAAAATATATCATCTTGCACACAGGGGCATATCCAAATTTTTGGTTCAAATGCTCTAGAAAAAGAGCGTACTCTCCCTAATACTACTAAATGCAAGCAACAAGTCATAATCTACAGTCGCTTTTGGCTATTAAAAAAACTATTCTTGTTTAGGTCAAGGAGAAACTAAAGAGATATTATTTGTGACTTGCTTTCATTTTGAGAGAGAGATTAAGAAAGAGAAAGAAAAAATCTCTGAGCTGGCCACCTGCCAGACACCACTATGAAACTCTATAAAAGCAAAATATAACTATATATTCATGTATATTTTACAAAAAGAATGTGTATGGTCAATTAAAATATCGGTCATAGGACCTGGTATTGTAAAGAATTATTACATACACCACAATATATTTTGATGCACGAGTCTATTAAATAGACATCTCAAAGGTCAAATCTCGGTTAGTGATCAGTTAGGATGTGATCTCTCCATGGTGCACTAATGGGAACACATGTAGCGTCAGGAGGGAGACCTCAGTCTATAGTTCATTATAATAATATTATCATTAGCGCTGCTGAAACTGGGGTAGGAGGGAACAAGGAAGGAGGTTAACTATGATTTACGTTCCTATTATGATTTTTTTTTTCATCATCAGAAAGATGAAACGTTGCATTCCACAGTATGAATAACCGTTCCATAACATGCCAAAAATGATTATTAATTGGCTCGATGTGGGTCAACAGATAGTAGTCTAACGTCAGAGGTGCACCTACGTCAAAACGCATTGACGCTTTCCCCTATCATTTATCTAGGCTATAGCCTATGTTTGTAGAATGGGTGGACCACAGGGTGAGCGTGATTTCACCAAGTACAACATGTTCCTGGATCAACATCCTTGTTGATCCTGGAACATCATTCCAATCAACCAATCAGAATTGAGAGATAACTTTTCAGGAAATGTCAGTTTTAGACTTACAATCAGGATTAGGTGCTTCTACACCCTTGTTAATCAGCTGTCGTTTCCCTCTGATTTTAGGAATAAATTATGGGTAAGGTTAGGTTTAGGGGTAGGGATTGGGTTAAATCTGTAATTTTGGACAGTAATGTTGATCCAGGATCAACAAAAGATGTTGATCCAGGAACATGTCTTACTTGGCAAAATCACATCTCACACATAACTCTCCGCTCATATTCGACTTGCCATGAAGCTACACTCTCAGCTGTTAATACCTCACAATATGAATTATGGGAAATGTAGTTTCGGCCCACTCTTCTTTTTCAGTGAAAACTGTTGCCTGTAAAATACCAGTGCACTTCCTACAGTATTAGAAGAATGTTTCTGCCTAACTTTGACAGGAAATTTATAATCAAATCTAATATATCACAAGCTGAGTCATGGTGTCACAACACTTAATCCAAACTAAGGAATCAGACTCCTTTCATTACTTGAAATAATACATCAAACTCTCCACAAAATAACGCATGAATACAGTTTTATGCAGTTTTGCGTGTCCCAAACCACTTTCAGGTTCTCACACCATATCATCCTGATGTTTTGACATGGGTTTTTTGAATGGTCTTTTGGGCAAGTCCACACTTGAGACTTTTTTAGGCTCCAATGCAGCATGTCATCTGTTTTTTTTTTACATCTGTCATCTGCAATTCTCAGACACTTACAGAGCTTTGTAATTTACACAACATAAACACAGCTTTTTGTGGCCAAAGATACTTATCATTTTAGTGTAAATGCTGTTGTCATTGTCACATGGGGAACTAGTTTGGACACATTTTATCTTTTTGTTCCCAGAAACAAAAACATCTTAAGTTAAAAAACAACTAAGCTGTCACAAAACTAAAACAGGCCGTCCAGTTGGATTCACAGTACAAATGCAGGTTTGAATCATTTAGGTTCATATCTAACGTGAAATGAGTCCTGAAACACCTGTAGGAACTGGACACATTTTGCTTAGGTAGAACCACAATCTTGACCGGCACGTTTGAGGGCACGTCTGGCAAAGTCACATTCCAGCAGAAAATAGCTAGCAAGCTTGTTTCTGTGGGTGAAAGCTCATAAAATAGCTTTTAATATAGCAATTTCTGACAGTATTACCAGACATCATTGTAGAAGGGCTTGTAGACTTTAAAGTGGAACTGAGTTTTTACAAAATCCAGGGAGCTTTGGTACAGCCAGCTGGGTCCGCCTTTATCAGATATAAAGATTCCTCTGCATTTTGTTTGCATTTCGAAGCAGATTTGGGGTTGATAAATCATGGGTGCACATGAAAGCTCCTTGTGTAGATCTCATTTGATATGAGTTTTCTATAAGCGTAGCGAGAATGTGGGGGTTGAGCTGTATAACTGAAACCTGTCCCCGTGTCCCAGTCCATGACAGCTCCAGTCAAATGTCTCTGGCCTCAGCCTGACCAAACACACTGATGTCCCTCCAGAATGCAGCCAGTCTGGTAGAACTGCCCTACGCATGGTTGAAGCTATGACAGGTTTCCGGATAGCCCTGGAAAAGAGAGGGAAAATGAGGGATGGAGAGAAAAAGCATGAATGAGTGAATGAATCTAAAATGTCTCAGAGTAGCTCTCCAATGGCAACCTACACACATATCAGTACTAGATGGTGGACATCAAAATTGAGGAATCAGTTCTCTCTGGGGGTTTGGGTTTTTAATATACACCATGGTTCAAAAGTCTGGGGTCAATAAGATTTTTTTTAATGTATACTTTAAGGATGCATTAAATTGGTCAGAAGTGACAGTAAAGACATTTATAATATTTCAAATAAATGCTGTTGTTTTTAACTTTCTTTTCATCAAAGAATCTTGAAAAATATTAAGCAGCACAACAGTTTCAACATTGATAATAATAAGAAATGTTTCTTGAGCACAAAATCTGCATCTTGGGATGATTTCTGTTTTGTCCTTACAGGAATAAAATAATATTTTTAAAATATATATTAAAACAGAAAAGAGTGGTTTTAAATTGCAATAATATTTCACAATATTACTGTTTTTGCTGTATTTTTCATCAAATAAATGCAGACTTGGCGAGCATAAGAGACTTCTTTCAAAAACATTTTCAAAATCTTACTGACCCCAAACTTGGGACTATCAACAAGCAACCCATTTCTTAGAATTTTTATTTGTCGCAACTAACTGTTCATCAAATTACAGTCATAAATGTTCATAAATACATACATTTCATACTGTGAGCACAATGATTATTTTGTTCTAATGACTGCCCTAGTTTTATATTTTCCTTCAGGTTTATTCATCGGACATAACACCAATAGTGGATAGAAAAAAAGATGTAGTCAACTAAACACAATGTAAATGTTTCCTAAATATTATTTTAATCACTTCTTTTGGTTTACGTTGTTGGAAAGGGTGTCCCTTGCAAGAGGATCAACATATTTGGGCATCCCTGCCAACAAAAAATGTAAAAACCCCTGCACTAAAGCAAAAAATAAAGCTGCTAGGGAGACATAAATAGGCACAAATACACCAAACCGCCATAACGTTCATTTTCCTTTATGCAAACTTTATTGCTTTTGTCACCTGTCACCTGCTGCAGAATATTTCTTCCTCATTTTTGCTCTTTATTCTCACACACACACACACCTCTGCTTAGCAGCTGTAAGTTGCGCCCTTCCTCTTGTACTTGTAGTTGTAGAACCTGCTGGAGAAGCTCTTGTCTCAGAGTCTCCTGAACCAAACCCATCCGCTCTAACTTCTCGCCATTCAATCTCAAGAGAGCACGACCTGACAAAGACAAAGTGACAGAGAGAGAGAGACAATTTCAGTAGACATGAGCTCTTTGGAAACACACAAGCTCTGCAGCCTCTACATTATGTATGCACAGTTTTGCTGGCAGCTATAAACAAGTTACAGCATTGGGTTATTATCTCCGTGTTCCCAGTGATCTTTGCATATGTGACTATGGTAACATGCTGTGTGGAACTGCTGCCTGAGGGCATAGGCCGCCCCGGGTTCATTTCCCACTTTGTTTCCAACTGAGCCTCTCGTGCTATGACTCTAAACACTTAAGTCCACAGCCTTGCAGAAAAAACACTGCATTTGTCTTTTGTCCTCATATTTTTTAACTCCCTATATTCCTTTTCTCTCGATTTCCTTTTCTATGGATCTCACCCAGGGTGTCTGTGATCTTGATGCTTTGTGTCCACTGAGAGAGAAGAGAGGATTTGTGGGGGACGTGAAGCCACACGGGACCCTAGTGAGCAAGTGTGTGCTCAAGGAATGAGTGGGAGAAGCAGCTGTCTAAGCGCCAGTGTGTGAGCGGGACCCCGTGACATGCTCAGACATGAGTCGCATATTCACACTATAATTCTACAAACCCTAGAAAAACATGGTAAAATAATAATGAAGGATATCAGTATGGCCAGCGAGTCCTAGCTTCAAAAAATCCAACTGGCTGCAGATTTCCCCATTGATGGCCAATAGAAAATACTCATTTATTTCAAAAGATTGTGTCAGTAAAATGAAATGTTTTTGAAAGTTTCTTATGCTCACTAAGGTTGCATTAATTTGATAAAAAATACAGCAAAATTATAATATTGTGAAATATTATTAAAATTTTAACATTTTTCTATTTTAATATATTTTGTAAATGTATTCCTGTGATGGCAAAGCTGAATTATTAGCAGCCATGTCACATGATCCTTCAGAAATCATTCTAAGATTTGGTGCTCAATAAATATTTCATTAATATAAATTCATTAAACATTATTATAATTTCATCAAACATTATTATCAAAGTTTTTGCTGTTTAATATTTTTGTGGAAACTGTTCAACTTTTTTCAGGATTATCTGATGAACAGAAAGTTGAAAAGAACAGAATTTATTTAAATTAGAATTTTTTTGTCACAATGCAAGTTTTTACTGCCACTTTTGATTAAATTAATGCACCTTGCTGAATAAAAATATTAATTGTGCTGTAGATATCACTAATATTATTATATGACATTATATATGACAGTAGATATATTTTCCAGTGCCCGATTCTTTTTGTAGGCACTTAAAAGCTTGAAATTGACACATTTTTCTTGTTTTTCACAGCTCAGGCAAGTAGCTAATGAAGACTTTGGGACTATACATGTTCCTGTATCATGAAGGAAAATCATACATGTCTCAGATGAATGGCTCAAAAACAAAACTAAGTGTCCATGGGCATTGATGGCAAATTTCTAATCTCGTACTTTTGAGGGTTCTGTGACAATACTAAAACATTTAAATTTTTCTAGAATATTGAAAATGGAACATGAAAGAGTAAAGCACTGCAAATTCAGGGGTTGAGAATGAAATGGTACCAGCTCTTTGACAAGAGACGTATTTTTGGAAAAGTAGATGAGCACTGGTTGGCTGACCTTCAGCTAAAATGGTAATGCTTCTGTCATACCATATGAGATATAGTAGATGTGTTGGTGTCAAGGGATTGGTCTAACTGCTGCGCAAGCAGTACCTTTTAAAAGGTGATCTTGTGCAGGGTCACTGTGATGTGAGATTTTACACCGAATGCAATTCCATATGAATAATAATGGCTAACACATTAAAATCATATTGGGATATTTAATTATATACAATAACTACAATAGTTCTTTTGTTTTACATTGGATATCACACCTGTAATGGCGTGGTGGGAGAAGGCTTCAACATAGGTCAAGTAGTTGTGTGGACAGTGCTTCTTCAACCATCTGCACACATCCTGCTGAGACCACAGAACCACTGGCCTGGAGAGACACGGCAAGGTGGGGCTGGTGTGGTAAACAGAGTAAGATTCACCTGAACGTAACTGAAAGAGAAAGAAATAGAGCATGGGAAAGAGACAGACAGGGAAACTCATTTAAATATGCATTTCACAGAGAAGTGGCATAGAAAAGCAAATCTCAAAATGTGACTGAATTGCATCCTTCTGGAGTCCTACCATGTATGAATGCACAACGTTTTATAGCACTACTAATTTGAAACCATTCTCCAGCAGAATTAAAAAAAAAGAATATAAACAGATAAATAGCTCTCTCTCCTGCTAAGACCTCTGGGAAATATACATGTTTTTATTTTTTTATTTTTTTATAACTGTGTTCCAGGTCATGCACCGGCAGTGATTAAGATGGATGTTTTCATCTTACACAGCCATCTGATTGGCTGCCTAACGGACGCGGCCATGATTCTGCACACTGAGCTGTATAAATCAAGGCCATTCTAGAATGATTAGCATTCATTACAATGGCTGCACTAGTGACATGAGCCACAATAACACTCGCTCGACCTTCATCACACTTTCATATGATCACAGACTAATTATACAAAACCATCCTGCAAATATAATTCCAGCAAATCATCCACATTTAGAGCCAGTGAGAGTATAGGAGGGCTAATGAAACTGAGTTGAATGTATCTGTGACATACAATATTATGATGTTTGTTTACTGTGACACCAAAAAAGCATTGCTAATATTTAAACTACAGTTCAGAAGATTGGGGTCAGAAAGATTTTTCTTTTTTCTTTTTAAAGAAATTAATTATTTTATTTAGCAAGGACACAATCAATTGATCAAAAGTGACAGTGAAGACATTATTAAGGTTGCAAAAGATTTTATATGGTTACAAAATATTTTTTTTATTTCAAATAAATGCTTTCTATTCATTAAAGAATCCTGAAAAAAAGGTATCATGGTTTTTACAAAAATATTTAGCAGCACAACTGTTGTCACCATTGATAATAATAATAGTTTCTTGAGATGAAAATCAGAGACTTTTTTAAAAAACATAAAAAAATCTTTCTGACCCCAAACTTTTGAATGGTACTGTACAGGATTAAAAGCAATATCATAAAACTTCCAAAGTGACCCAAAAAATGGGGTCTGATAGCAGGAAAAGAAAAACAATGCCATGTGCTACTAATAAATATTATGTGCCCTTGTCCATTAGTGTTGACACCAAAGACTGTGAATTCAATCTGACTCTTATATAATAAATATATTATATTATTTTCATATTACATTTTGCTATTTTCTAATGTGCTATAGGTCGCTGTAAATTATGGGTACTGAAACAAAACTCATCTCATAATATAACTAAGTTTCATTCCCTGTGCTTTGCATATTTTCTTCCCTTTCTTTGGTGTTCCATTTCATTAACAGACATTTATCCTCACAAAATCACAGCCCTTCATTTTCTCACTTCTCCCTCTATTTGTTTTGTTTTTCTAAGCCATTTGCCACCATCTGTACCCCATCCTTCAAGTTCATCTTCCATTTTCTTTCTCTTTCACAGTTTTTGCCCTATCTCTACTGCTCTCTCTCTCTTTCTCCCTAAGGCAACTTTCTACTTTATGCCTTTGCTGTATTTGCCCTTGAGGGCAGTGGGGAATTCTTTCTTCTGCAACTGCAGGAATTCGCACACATACATGCATGCATGCATGCACACATATAGGCTGAATAAGTGACTGTTCCACTCAGCTGGTCTTGGGCAGGATGCACATCTCTCCAGAAACTGTCTCTGTAGGGCATAAGAACACTGTGGTCCTAAATAATAGTTCAGACAAAAAAATTAACATTTTCTGAAAATGTACTCCCCCTTAGGAAATTCAAGATGTAGATGAGTTTGTTTCTTTTTCGGAGCAGATTTGGAGAAATTTAGCTTTACATATGCTCACCCATAGATCCTCTGCAGTGAATGGGAGCCGTCAGAATGTGAGTTAAAGTGCTTAATGATGGATTATTTATTACAAATGCACAGCTTTGTGCTTCACAAGACATTAATTGATGGACTGGAGTCATGTTGACTACTTGTGGATTATTATGATGTTTTTATCATCTGTTTGGGATCACATTCTGACGGCACCCATTCACTAAACAAGATCCATTGGTGAGCAAGTGATGTAATGCTAAATTTCTCCAAATCCCGATGAAGAAACAAACTCATCTACATCTTGGATGGCCCGAGGGTCAGTAAATTTTCAGCAAATTTTCATTATTGGGTAAACTATTCCTTTAAGCCCTTCTAGATGAAATTATTAGCCATGTCACTGTCACATTTACATCTTTTTAAGTACCTTATCTCACTGTAAACCATGAACATCATTTTGTTTGTGGCTTATAAATGGATCTGACTAAGTAGCTGTCAAACTTTCCCTATTTTAATGCCCATTATTTGAGATTGCACTCTGTGACACACAATGGAGACAAGCTGATGCAATCCTTCTTACTCTGCAATGTCCCTATACGCAATGGTATAGATTACAGAATCAGTCAGTGAGAGAGGAATTCACACCACTTAAATGCACAACATTAATTATTTACAGTATGAGTTTCATTCACCCAGACCCCAGAGGATCAGTGTGAGCACAATAATGAGAAAATACAAACACTAACCATCAAAAGTGGCCCCCAGTACACAAATGAATACATAACAGTCACATTTTTGACTACAATTAGTCAATAGGCACTTGAGTTCCTCATTTCTTCTTTGATCATTCTGCGATGACATGTCCGTGGAAAGTGGCGTCTTGGCAAAGTTTATAGACAATCACAACAGCGCTGATGAAAGTGAGAAAAGATTTGTGATAAAAGTGACGTTTTCTATTTTCTTTTCTTCTTTGTTCACTCTTTATTTATTCTGGGAAGAGCACACTATGTGGTGAGATGTCAGTGAGCCTTTCATGTACTGAGATACACAAACCTGCATTGTTAAGAAAAATACTTACAAGTGTAGCTGGGCTGAACAAAGGATTTGTGTATGAAGCCATTAGGGGAAGAGATAAAACAGAGCTGTTTATCTCTCCTGTCACTGTAGGAAGAGGCTAACAAGGTCCACCATTCATTAACGATGGTTTAAATTATAAGGCCAAAAAAGTGCAGAGGTTAGTTAGGATCTCATCAGCTCCTGTTTGGGGTTTTCATGAGGAATAAATGAACATAGACGTCTGATCAAGCCAAGCTTTTGATCATGAATTCACTTTTTGGAAAATCAAAGGCAAACAGTCCGAGCCTTCGCACTCTGATCCGGTTCAGCAAAATGCAACAAATTTAAACCCAAGTTCAAAAGATTGACCTTAAGTCTGGTGTTCCTCTTCCAATTACTCTGGCAAAAAGCAAGATTTGTGAACGATTTAGAAACTATATTGGTGTTTAAGACCTGAAATAAAATAGATGAGACGATAAAAACAGATGAACAGATGACACATTTCTTATCCATAACAAAATAATAATATATAATAATACATAGATGATGTTCTTTTGATCTTTGTATCAAATGTATCATATTTTCCACAACAATATTAAGCAGCACAACCGTTTTCAACATTGATAGTATTAAGAACTGTTACTTGAGCTCCAAATCAGCATATTAAAATGATTTCTGAAGAGACTTCTTTCAAAAATATTTTCAAAACTTAGTGACCACAAAATATATATATTATGTATAATTATACTATGCTACATGTAAAAATTATTTTTAAAGGCAGCTCCTATTTAATGTGTTAGTAACATTTTAATTTAGCAAAATTGTTTAAACCCTCTGTTTAATCCACTAAACACAAAATTTCCAAATGCACCTCTGCTAATTTCACTGAGAAGATAAAAAAATGTATTTAGCACTAGAAAAAGTGAAATGGAAATGACCACAGAACACTGGATTTGCCTCAAGTAATTACTTTTGAATACTCATTAAGATAATATTATCTATCTCAGTTTAACAAAATCAGGTTTGGGTCTAAGTAGTATGTGTAAACCTGTCGTAAAATCTAAGAGGAGTCTAATTGTGCGGGCGAGACTGCTTTGACCCACAAAGCTCTGCAGTCCCGACTAGAAGCACTTGCTTCGTTAATATGCTAATGCAGAAGATCAAATGAAGTTAAAAACACACATTACGACCCATATCTTTGCTTTCAGTGCTCAAATCAGCAGTTCCCATGTGACCTGAGGCCCACAAGCCATGTGGAGAGTGATCTCTCTCTTCTCTACCCACTGGCCTAAGAGCATCATACTCATTCTCTATAAACTAAACACGCTTTTAGATGGATGGAAAGATGGATGGCTGAAGAGAGAAAGGAAGCGTTTTGTTGCCAGACCCCCTCCTCCACCTTTTTTAATGCACAGGTTTTCATACAAGTGCATTTCTGAAAGGCAGGGAAACTTTTTCCCACTATTAATAATGCAACAACAGAAAGCCATACATACATTATATTAGCGCACAAATTCTCTAATGACATCTTTAATGACTAAAGTATGGAATAACTGAAAGCGCCATGCCATTAGCTCTGTATAAGAACTATACTTTCTACAGCCTACTTTGCAGTTTTTCACAGCTAACACAGCTAAAATTTGCACTGCAAATAGTGAAGTTACTAGTTTATCTACTTATCCTTTCATATGATATATGAATATGGTAATCAGCTAGCTACATTTTTGAGTAGCTTGGCCAACACTGGTCTTTCTCAATGTTCTCTTAAGAGCAGTTTTAACATAGTGTGAAAGTGCACCAGAAAGAGCTGGAAAGAGCTTTGGTTTGTATAATTAAGTCATGTAAATGAGATGGTACAAAATGATGATCATTTGAAGCTGATACAGGGAATACATAAAAAAACCATTTGGCTTCGTTTTAGGGTTGGGCCGATAGACGATACCGCCTACGATGTGAGGATAAAAAAAATATTTAAATACTTTTTCTCGCAATTATATCGTTGGGTAAGTATAGGCGACTGTATATAAATTGCGGGCATCAGGGAGCCGTTATTGAAACCGCTTTCAATTGTGCGCTCTCATTTTACTTTCACTTTCACTTTTGAGATTGCGATCACAAGGACTCTATACTATGGAGCGGCAGTACTTACCACACATTTGACAAGATTAGATGTTTGTCATTGGTGCTCAGGATCTGCAAATAATTCGCCATCGTCCTATCAGACATTTCTCCTTACTCTGTGTATGTGGTAAGTGAACTTTCATGTACTGTAATGCAACAGGCAACCGCTAGCAAGCGACTAACATTTTAGTGGCTCTGTATAACGCATTACTTGTTTCACGCTTCGGGCACACCCCTTTCTCTTTTGGAAAGTCATGGAAACGCTATTGTGAAATGTTTTCTTTTGCTATTGGAGCAAATTTGAACGCAAAAATAATATGTGTTGTAGTTTCCATTCACCGCTTTAGAAGTTTACCCAACTATGACTGCTGCTTCTGAGAACCCTTCTTGGTCTCACCTGCAGTCCTTCGGTTCCAGGCTGCTGGAGTAGTTTGACTGTTCGGCCACCGGCTGTTTTGCGGCTGTGCCCCTCATGCCAGGTAAGGTTTCCACCTGCACAACGACTCAGCTGGTACTTAAAGTCATCTGGAAGAGCCCTGTACTCCACCGCAGGACGACAGAAAGTAAAACTGGAGGCCGCTGCGATAGAAAAAGATAAATTTTACATTTAGTAATTCATTTAAACGCACACATTCCATCCTTCTTACTTACATTTTCACTTCCCTCTTCAGAAAGACACAGACAACTGAGATGTGCAGCAGCACTGTGCATTGTCAGTTATCAGTCATGCAGCAACCTAGCATCAGGGTGACTAGTGCCTTGTGGGACATTCAGTGTTTATTTCCATTTCCAGGTCAGTTTGAGGACTGCGTTTGTCATTAGGATTTTGGTGGTTAAGAGAAGAGTTTAAGGTTTAGGCTTAAGTAAAAGCAAATAAGAAATGTTTGGATGACCCATATCTCCTGTGGCTGACTGGGTGGCTTGGATTCTTCCCAGAATAATACCTAAAGACGCTAGTCAGCAAAGTTAAGGGAAAATTATGCATTAGCGTGTCAGAGGGTGATAAAAAAGCAGAGCATTGGTAGCCCGTGGGGTAATCTAATGAAAAGCATGTGAGGCTCCAGATTTTCAGGAAGGAAAACTTTAAGTGCTGCTAAATACCGAATGCCTCAGAAACATCAGTTCTTGCTGAGCTAAACAAAATAGCATTTGCAATTCATGAAACAGCTAACAGAAAATCTAATTAACAATGACATCTGCTAGGATCTTCCTGGCACAAAATATGCTTTAAAGGAACACAAAAAAATGCTGGGTTGTTTGAACCCAATTTTGGGTCGAATATGGACTAACCCAACTGTTGGGTTAAAAAGTTAATTTAAAAATGTAACCAAAATTTAACCCAAGAGTTGGGTTAGTCCATATTTGACCAAAAATTGGGTTCAAACAACCCAGCATTTTTTAAAGTGACTTTCTTTCTTTTGTGGAACACCAAAGAAGATATTTTGAAAAATGTTTCAACGTTGTTTTTGGCTAAAAACTAAAACTAAAAAAAAAAAAATTAAACCATAAAAAAAAATCTAATAAAATGTTAGAATAGAATAAAATTGGTTGCCAAGGCAATAGCTCACATTTTAGTTTAAAAATGTAACTAAAACTGAAATAAAAATTTGAAAAATCTCAGTGATACTAAAATAACACTAGTTTTTGGACCCCACTGTCATTCATTCGTTATATGAACTAAACCATTGAAAAATTCTTCTAAATATCTTTGTGTTCAAAAAGAACGAGAGTCATACAGGTCTGGAACAACATGAGTAAATAATGATAGAATTTTCATTTTTAGGTAAACTATCCCTTAACACACACACACACTGTGAGAGTAAAACTGTTAAAAAATTTGCATATTTCTAAAAACAATACAGTAGACCAGCACAGCAAAGTTTCGCTCGACTGGTGACTGTAAATGAGTCAGTGGGCAGCATAAACAGATTTTCTTCCAGTAGTTGCGAGAGGCCAGTGCATTACAGACAAAGACAGAGACGGTGTGCATTTGTGCTCATTAAAACCTCACACTTCTAATAACCACCTTAGTCTTAGCACAAATGAGTACACTCAGTCATGTCTGTGCATGGCAGTGTGTGTGATGGTATTGTATCACCATATGCGTGTGTGCGCATAAGCAAGAGTTGATGAGAGGGAGAGACTATAAGTTTGTGTGTGTTGGAAGGTGGAGGCCTGGATGAGATAAAAGGGATGTCTTTTGCTCTCGTTCCCTGCAGCCTCACAGGCGGCTACAAAGGCCGTTCTCATCAAGAGTGCATGGGGGATGCCTGCCTGTATGAATGCATTTGGGATGGAGTCATAGATGAACACAGTCTTTCATCACAGTGCCTCTGAAGCAGACATTAGAGAGATGTGGCACTACTGTGGCCGGAGGGTGAAAACACGTCAAGGCCTGTTAGTCTTGGACAGATGTTGCCCTTATTTTCTATTTATTCGTGCACAAAAAGATGTGCTCCTAAATCTAGAAACAGTATGAAAACTTGTTCTTGACCAACTAAAGGGGAAATGGAAAAGTCTATAGGCAGCAGAGTTTTATATGTACATTTGAGTTCAGAAGTTTCAGGTTTGTGAGGTTTTTTTTTTTGTAAGAGGTTTCTTCTGCTCACCAAGGCTGCATTTATTTGAACAGAAATACAGTAAAACAGTAATATTGTGAAATATTGTTACAATTTAAATAGAAATGTTTTCTATTTGATTACATTTTAAAACATAATTTACTCCTGTGATGACAATACTGATTTTTCAGCAGCCATTTCTCCAGTCTTCAGTGTCACATGATCCTTCAGAAATCATTCTAATATGCTGATTTGGTCGAGAAACTTTTCTCATTATTACCAAAGTTCAGAAGAACTGCATTTATTTAAAATACACATATTTTCTAATATTATACATGTCTTTACTGTCACATTTGATCAATTAATTTAGCGATTTTCCTTGCTGAATAATGGTATTACTTTTTTTTTTTTTTTTTAAATGTACTGACCCCAAACTTTTGAATAAAAGTGTATGCGTTTCTTGTATTAAAAAGCTTATCTATGTTCAAGGCCGTAACCATCTTAAATTATAATATTCTAAGATGAATATTCATAGTACAAATAACAGTAAAGGTTGTCCAGTGGCTGATTTGTAAAAAGAGTAATGTATTTATTAAAACAATCATGTAGCTCCAAACTTGTAAGACTTTCTTTTATTCTGTAAAACACAAAATGATCAATTTAGCAAAACGTTCATGTTGCTGTATTCCATACAATAAAACTAAATGACCAGATGTTGTCGATCTCCAGACTTGACAAACAGTACCATAATGTAGTAGATATGACTTGTAGCTCTATCTTTTTAGTCTTTTCTGTTTCATTGTATGGAAAAAAGCAGCATCACCATCTCCATTTGTGGTCTACAGAAGAAATAAAACGGTATGAGTTCAGAATGACATGAGTGTGAGTGCATGATGACAATTTTTTTAGGTTAAACTATTTCTTTAAACTATTACATTTGGATATCTTGAATATGTGGTTACAGCCAAGCTTCATGGCCAAGCACATGTGACCCATTTCACTGCATGTGTCAGTAAAAAAAAAGAATATAAATCTTTATTATATCTAGAGATCCATCATCCATGACAGCTCTTCATTCTCTGAAGCACACAATTAAATCTAGTCCAAGGTGTTTTTCTCACCTGCTGCACCCACTGGACTGAACTAACGATGTGGTCTCCTGTGAGAAACCAAGCAAGTGTGCCAGAGATCTCTGAACAGCATGAGGGGTTTGAACTTCGGGAAGGGAGAGAAACACAACATCTGTGTGGAGTAATGAGCTACAGACAGAAAGAGAGAGAAATGTGGAGCTGTAGCTGCTTTAGATCTGTTTGGCCTCATTATCTATGCTGATGAATGCGAAAATGAATATGCAAACCTTCATTAAAGTGGTGTAGCACACAAACCACTCAGCAGGTAACTGGTTCACTAGAAAACTACAGAGATTAAAGATAGTTTCATTGTGTTCTGTGATTTCATACAGTTCTAGGTTTGAATGTGTGAGGGAAAAGGAAAAAGAGAGACTTTTCTTTTGAGTTTTGAAGGACATGTGGAGACGTGGAATGGTGTGCAGGGTTTTGTCAATGAGAAGCCACGATTACAAGTCAACACCTTTTAATTTACACAAAGAAAATCACAAAATGTTCAAAGAAACAGACTGGATAATTCTTTACTCAGACTTCACAAAATATCAATCAACCAGTTATTTTAGCACTTTATGCTCATATTGGAGAGACGGAGATATAAAAAACATTATTGCTTGCTTATTAGGATTTGAGTTTTTGTTAAGCAAATGCAGTGCAGTAAGTTAATTAACAGCAATTGACTCCATTAACGGGGTCATATGATGTTGCTAAAAAGAACATTATTTTGTGTATTTGGTGTAATGAAATGTGTTTATGCGGTTTAAGGTTAAAAAAACACATTATTTTCCACATACTGTACATTATTGTTTCTCCTCTATGCCCCGCCTTTCTGAAACGCGTCGATTTTTACAAAGCTCATCGGTCTGAAAAGCGAGGTGTGCTCTGATTGGCCAGCTATCCAGTGTGTTGTGATTGGCCGAATACCTCAAGCGTGTGACGGAAATGTTACGCCCCTACCATACTGTGATGCCCTGTCCGGCCGGAGCGACGAGACAAAAACATTAAAACCCATTATAAACAAGGCATTTGTTGCATCCAGTGGGGACATGATTAAGGATTATAATGACTAAGGGGCCATTCACATATCGCGCCTAAAAACGCGTGGAAAACGCTAGGCGCGCCGCTTTCTGCTTTTTCCCAAAGCGTTCGGGCGCTTGCGCTCCGGAGGCGTCTGCCGTTGCTAAGCAACCTTGACCTGCGCTGTCCATGAAGACGCGGAAGTTTCAGCAAAGTGTAAATGGATTTGCAGCACTAAAAATGAGCGCGTCGCACCGCGTGCGCGTCGTGACCGCGTCGCTTCCATTATGAGCGCGCCTGCCGCGCGGCTACGTTTGAAATAGCGATCTTGAGCGCGCAAAAGGCGCGATATGTGAACGGCCCCTATACTGTCTTTTTACGCATTGCATCGCGCCGCGTAAACATAAAACCAGTTGAACTGATTCAAAATAAAAGGCTGTGACCCTGTACACACTGAAGCCCAAAAAAATAATGAGCCATCATACACACATTAATTAGCAGACTGTCATTTAAAACCAACCATGTCACTGTGTCCCAGACTGTTTTATCCTGAGCAGATATGCCTTTAACTGGAAAACAATATCTAATGTGTTTAAAAATACGAGAAAGTGCCTACCTGAGTGCAATTTCAACATTAATATTTAATTCAAATTATATGATATATTCAAAATCATATAATCAGGAAATTAAAAAGAGAATATAATTCTGCGACAGCAGATACATCGAGTCATCTCAAGCTTGCAACGTAGACTACTAACTAGCCAACTACGATCATCTTTATGAATAAAATAAAATATATTATAATATAATTAGCCTACCGTCTACTGCCATGTCAACAATCCAGACTCTGCAACAATCAACAATACTCCTGTTAGATTAAAAGTTGGGAACTGACGAGTCCCATTTTCCGCACTGGGCGCCTTGAAAGGTGTTTCTTTAGCAGGTACATCCAGTGTGTAGTGCTCGACTCAAGCGCGTCACAGTGTAAAATATGAGTACACACATGAGCGCGCGCTGCTCATTCTTACACTGACGCCTCCCACCATAGACTGTACACTGCTTACCTCAACCATCTCTGTTAAGAAGCCTTTTCAGATTTGTTAAGAAACCGCCTCTTTATTACATAATTTATGTAATATATTTAAAATGTACGATCTCTTAAATAAAATAATTAAAACATACATCTAAGTGTATTATATATCATAAATAAATAACATATATGATTGCTTAATGACACAGCCTATATAAAAATGGGCTTTGATAATGGCCTCTTAAATCTACATATTTAAAAAGTAATTAAAATGTGCAATTCACGTGGAAACCCCCTAGTATCGTGTACTAGGTTATTTCTAATCGTTACATTTGTAACCGAAGGGGTGTTTCGTGAGAAACGGTCGTCTGTTTCTCTCTCACGTCCCCGCGGCAGAACGCAAAGCCTGTAATTAGTCTGTGAACGGCAGCATGCACATTATGGGGATGTATTTCTGTGACCCTTCAAATGTTTCATCAAAGTTCGGAAAATAGTTTAAAATCATTATATTGTTAGCTTTATTGACTTTACAATTGTGTTATGCACGAATGCCAGGCTGTATACACTACCGTTTACAAAACGATTTGAAAATCCTAACAAAATAGATGGATATTTTCTTCTTGCACTATAAACACTAGAGGGAGGCATTTCACCTCAATTCTCTTATCAAATCTTCAACAAGACCTCACCTAAACTCCATTCTGCTGCTAGAATGTACAGGTCCTGAGCAGAGGACCGCGTCCGCATACGAGTTTGCAAAAACAGTATGTCCTGTGATTATCAGGCCTAAATTACAAAAGAATATGCATTAATAAAGAAATAGTTAACAATACCCACATCATAGCCATCTGCATCCGCTGAGATTCTGAAGTGTTCAGCCGGTGGATATTTTTCTGGCACTGTCCGATTTGAAAAGTTAAAAAATATAAGAAATCCTAGGAGACTGTAAGACGGAGCTCTTTTCGAGTGCAGGTTTACAGCTAAGTTGTGCCTCGTGGTTACACTATTAAGTAACAACGCTCATGTAATTTAAATGCTTCGAGGTTGTTTGCAGGTGGTCAACATCCGGGTCAGAAGAAAGGACTTAAAGCACTAAATGTCTAGAAGTAGTCAAAATTATAATGGTGACAGTGTATCATCCAATATTGAATTTATATTTTGTGTGGAGAAAGAAAGGGTGGGTTATGGGGAATAAATGGCATACTACAAATGTGTCCCCTCTAGGACCCTTAAAAGTGACATCATGCATGAAAGTGAAGTAGCATCACTGATGGAATCTGATGTTGATTTAGCAAATTAGCCCTCTCTACTAACGTATTCTCTCTATTTTGCTACACTGTTGTGCTGAGATATTTTCTTTTCATCTTTCTGAATGGTTGTATTTGAGAAATTTTGTCATAGGGTAGCCTACAGGCTTATGATTTAAATTTCAGTATAATATCTGTAAACCTTTGATATAATATCTGTAAACTTTAAACTTTTAATGAGATGTTGAGATGATCCACCCACCATATGCCAGTGTGTACTATTGAAACAGATAAGCAAAAAAGGGGGAATGTTACAAAGAGTGTAATATGTCAGCTGGATCTGTAATAAATGTAGGCCAAATTTATGTGTAATGTGCCAAGAAAGTTTTACATCAAGCTCTTTACTGAGCTCTATACATTCTTGCAGTTTTGTTAAAAAGAGAAGAAATTAATGGTCACTCTTGGTTCTGGACAGAGAACAAACATTCTCAGTCTTGTTTCCGTAAGTTTCAGTGTTGTGGAAAGGTGCCAGGCATCAGCCACACTTCACACCAAACATAACAGTTGACTTGACTGAATCATCATTAGGAGTTGAATGTGGATGGTTGGTGCTATTTTTTGACAGACAAAGTCAACAGAATAAATGCTAGAGAATGAAAGAGGAATAACACATCTTTATCCATGTTTAAGGCCATACTAAAACCTTTGCTTATGGTTTCTGTCTCCTTATAATGAACATTTGACCCTGCACACACCCCATGGCCTATTTACCATGTTTTGCACTCTTTAAATCATTCACTAGTTTTGGCTTCTACAAGGTGCAAATTGTGGTTGAAATGAAAAAGGGCTCCAACCTACATGAGGTGTAACACATCATTACACCTGATGAACGCAGGTTCAGCCCACTACTGAATACAGAACAGCATTATGAGAGTTCGAGGCCTGAACAGCTGGTTCATTGTGATGTCATGTCCTGTGAACTTCCTGGGTGGAGGTGGTTGCGAAGAATAGTGTATGTGTGCCCGGTGTGGTAGTGGAAAGCCAGTGCCAACAACATACTGTGCATGTTTTGTCAAACAGTTTGTGAATAATATGAGGGTGGTGTCATACAGACAAACATACTTAACATTCGGGAGTCATTTCTTTAGAAAGCCATTGAAACAAACCAGAGCTATGGCATGTGGTCTTTTAAAAAGACCTCACTTACAAACTTTAAATGTACATTTTTAAAAGATATTGTGCAGTCAGAGAGTCATTATCACATAATAAACCAAGACAGAGTGATCAGGACACCGACGTGAAGCAGAGGTTTGAATCATCCTCAGAGTCTTTGTTTTGTTAATGACATGGACATGAAATACTGATTTGAGCTGAAATTGCTTTATTTTTTGAGAGAAAAGAGTGACGTGATATAAGCATCATGACTGAATTTTTTCATTTGATTTTGCTATTATGTTGTGTATTTAAATTATCAAATTAAGTAATGTATCTGGTGTTTCTTCAACTATGGGTTATTTTTTATTAAAACAAACAAATTTTAAATTATGTTCTTTTTATATGAACATCATATTAACAAACGGTATAGTTAACTTTTTTCTGTCTTTATCATTTTTTGGGTCAGAGCACCGTGGTGCTAGGTTCCTCTTGGAATTGCTCCATTTATTATTATTATTATTAATATTATTCTCCAATAATATTGAGAGGCAAAAAATGCTCGAAAACTCATGAAACATTGCACACATTTACGTCTGATATAGTTTTCAGAAGTGGGTGTGGCAAAATGGCTTGATAGCGCCACCTATACACATTCAACAAAGTGCCCCTCGAGCTACGTTTCACGTACATGTACGAAATTTGGTAGACACATGTAACACACCAATACCTACAAAAAAGTATCTTGGAATCCGAAACCCAACAGGAAGTCAGTTATTTTGAATTTTCTTAGCAAATTTTGTGTCGTTTAGCCATTTTCAGGCGTTGTATTTTAACAAACTCCTAGAGATTTAATCATCACTAAATTTGGTCAGTGTAATCTAAAGGCCTTTGCGATGTTAAATTGCAAAGATTTTGAGTGTTTCGCCATGAAACAGGAAGTTGTTATAACTCAGCCATACAATGTCCGATCTGCCCCAAACTTCATATGTTTGATAAGATTCTTGGCCTGAACACATGCCCATGCCCATATTCAGTTATAGCCATAGCGCCACCTGCTGGCAACAGGAAGTGGAATGTTTTACATTGTAACTCCTCCTCCTAGAGATTTAATGACATCAACATTATATTTGGTCAGTCTAATCTAAAGGACTTTGCAATGTTAAAATGAGAAAATCTTGAGTGTTCGTTAAAGGGCGTGTCCGTGGTGGACTGACAAATTTTGATGTTTTGCCATGGAAAAGGAAGTTGTTGTAACTCAGCCATACAATGTCCGATCTGCCCCAAACTTCACACTTTCTTGTTTGATAAGAGTCCTGGCCTGATGACATCTAAAGGTCAATATTCAGTTATAATAATAGCGCCACCTGTTGGCAACAGGATATGTCATGTTTTACACTAACTCAAACATACCATGTTCAATCTGCACCAAACTTCACGTTTGATAAAAGTCCTGGCCTGAAGACATCTACATGCCAATATTCAGTTATAGTCATGGACTTTGACATATTTCTCCTATATTTACCACTTTAAATGCATATTGCCCACTGTTCGCTATTTTCCTAAAACCACTGGGTGCGAGGGCCCTTTAAATGCTGCTTGCAACTTAAATTTTTTATTATTTGTACAACTTTTCAAATTTTCTTATGAATAAATGTTAACATTTTACCCTTTTCCCAGACCCAGACTTTGAATCTTACAGAAAATTAAACAGTAACAATTTTTAAAAAATAATATTAAATAACACTTAATTTAAACATTTAATCTCCCCATCCAGTCCCATGCAAAGCATGCTGGGAACTAGAAATCAATCTGCAATTTTTTTTGTCAAAAGTGTCAAAAATTGAAGAAACACATTATTTTACCCTTTTCCCAGACCCAGACTTTGAATCTTACAGAAAATTAAACAGTAACAATTTAAAAAAAATAATATTAAATAACACTTAATTTAAACATTTAATCTCCCCATCCAGTCCCATGCAAAGCATGCTGGGAACTAGAAATCAATCTGCAATTTTTTTTGTCAAAAGTGTCAAAAATTGAAGAAACACATTCTGTTTACTTAATTTTCTTTTACACACTTTTCATGCTAACAGTGATTTACAGATTTCATTATTTCAGACCTGAATGACCACATCAGCAGGGCCTTTGCAAACATGGAAAAGTGAAAATAGGAGCCTGTTTATACAGATTCCTGACCCTCCATATTAGAGCAGCACAGTCCTTGGAAACAGAGTTAATTAGCCATTGCAACTAAACAAAGGCATGGTGTGTTTTGCCCCTGTGGTTTTTTAGAGGGGGGGTTTGAGGTAGTGTGTGTGTGTGTTTGCTGGTGGTGTGTTATAGGTGATTTTTTTGGGCCGTGCACAATTAAGGTCTATGAGTAGTAAAGAGTGTTTGGGATTCTTACTTTATCCCCAGACCTGTAGTTCAAGGATTGGAACACAGCCACAGACCTCGACCACTACCATATGACAGCCATACAAGTACTGTGGACAGATGTCATAGCAATAAATAGAAAGGAGTGGTTACTTCAATGATTGTTCATTTGTTCAGCTTTGCAATTAATCCTATATAGGACAAGCATGGTCAACAGGAAAGATTCTCTTTCACATTGTATATTTTACATTAGAGCTATTTTGCTATTGCCAGGCAATCATTAGTATTTACAGTCTGGCTCTCAGTGTTTATCTGAGTAAAACTGTATTTGTTCCTGCTGTGTCTGTGTTTGTGTGTGTGAGCATGTGACTGCAGCCTGCAGCTAGTGAGTCCATATGTTTTCTTAGCTTATGTACAAAGCCATATGTTCCTGTATCATTTAGTGTTCAGAAAATGGCCAATAAGACATTTTACATCAGACCGAGGGTTTTTAAAACACATTCCCATAACTAGATTATCAACGCGGTCAAATGTAGCATCATGACACCAGACATACACCTGTTCATTTCAGAAGGCAAGAGCTCCCTTTTAAACTGATATCAGTCCATGATAATTATTATTACTTGACCCTGATTTGTTTTTTAATTATTTCCTTCATAGTCACAATTATTACTATTATTTATCCATCTTTAAGCCTTTCCTACAAACTTCTGAACATCTCTGTTGTACTGTGTGGATCAGGTCTCAAAAATAACACCTTTGTGTAAATTGTGATAGGTGGCATAGTAGGTGGAGCTATGTAAATGAGGTGGTCCGTTGTGTTTTATGAGGTGACCAGAACTCTCAGTCCCAACAGTCTGCAGGAATCTCAGCATCACCACCACAACTGGAGCACATAGTGTCCTTTTTAGACACTGAGATTTTTATTTTTTTATATTGACGAAGACCAACATTGACAGATGTGACACTAGCTAATGTCACACTTTTATTTACATAACATAAGGCATATGTCAGTTTTTAGGTCTATGCTCAATTTTCTAGCTTCTGTTCTGGCTGTATAGAGGGATTTCCCTCTGTAGTTTCTTAGTTTTTTCCCCAGCATTGATAATATACAAGCATCATGCTATTAGAGATAAACTTGCACCGTTTTCTCCTTTTTTGGAGTTCTTTTCTGACTGTGGCAGCATTTCAACCTGCACCAAACCGATACAGCCTCTACTCTGGACCCCATCCACAGTACAACTCAGAGAAACCGACAGCCAGGCATAAGTGAGTATCCATGAGCAAAATATTTATTCTCTTAATTGATGGCACAGGTGGCCAAAAAGCTGTTGGATGTTACTAAATAATTTCAGACACATCTAGGAGGCAATAAAAAGACTGTTCCATTCCAGTATCATGTAAGATACTGCTTAAGATTGTAGTTAAGAGAATATGACATAAGACCACTTGTCCAACTCTTCCTGTACACTAAATACAGTACATGTTGAGTTAACATTTTCCAGTTTGGTATTACAGTTGGGTGTAATCTGTGTGGTTTACACTTTGGTACATTCATAAATCTCCTTAAATTTGGTGAATTCATAGAGAATAAAATGTTTCAACAAGGTTTTATACATTACATTAGTAAATGCATTATGTATCATCAACAACAAATAATAATTTATACAGAATGTATTAATGTTATTATATATTTTGTAATTGTTATTGTAATTTTTAATGTTAAAATGTATATATACAAATAAATGTTAACAAAGATTAATAAATGCTGTTAAAATTCTGTTTATTGCTAGCTTGTGTTAACTACTGGTTGTCTAATGTTAAAATATAAAACTTTATTGTAAAAAGTTTCTATATTATTTATTTATTTATTTATTATTGTATCTGATATAAAGATTTAGGTAACATACAATTTTGAGTACAGCACAGCAAAAGGCTGATTCTATCAGTGTTGAGAGAGAGGGAATATTCGTTTTACTTGCCATTGACCACTTCAGTTATTGAGAGTTAAATCCCCCCATATATAACTTGTCTCTCTTCAGGAACCAGTGTGCATATGTTGTGGAGAAGACTGTCTCATTCACTATTAAGGATGGAGCAGCTCCCTTCATGAAAGCAGAATACAACAAGTGTGCTTGGGGTCAGAAATGCCCAACTATAAAGTAAGACATCTATTAATAATTGTTTAACTGTCATACAATTAATGTTTGTATAAAAAAATGCATTTGTTACATTTAGCTAATTTTGTCACCCTGTCTGTTCTTACAGGTATCGCATGTACTACAAACCCATGTATAAAGTTGCATATAAGACTCTGACAGAGCTGGAGTGGAAATGTTGTCCTGGATATGCAGGTGTTGGTTGTACTGCAGGATATGGAATGAAAGCAAAGCCCCTATTCAAAGGACCACTGTCTCCACAGAAGGGTCCTATGCCTCGTTTTAAAGGGACCATGCCAATGCAGAAGGGCCCTATGCCTCGTTTTAAAGGGCCCATGCCAATGCAGAAGGGTCCAATGCCTCCTTTTAAAAGACCTATGCCAATGCAGAAGGGTCCTATACCTCCTTTTAAAGGACCTATGCCTGCACAGAAGGGTCTAATGCCTCCATTTAAAGGGCCCATGCCTGCGCAAAAGGGTCCTATACCTTCCTTTAAAGGGCCAATGCCTGCACAGAAGAGTCCTGTGCCTTCTTTTAAAGGTCCCATGCCTATGCAGAAGGGTCCAATGCCTTCATTTAAAGGTCCCAATCCCTCTCAAAAGGGTCAAGTGCCTTCAGTTAAAGACCAATTTCCGCATCCCAGCTTCAATGGAAACCCCTGGAATCAACCTCAAGCACCATCTAATGGCATGAATGAATGCACTAATACTGGGCCCTCTTCCCAAGATACCTCAGTTGAAACTTATCCAGACCAACAGGAACCCGAAGTAGATTATCCTGATCCGATGCCAGGGCCTCAAGATCTTGGCCATGATTTAATTCCAGAAGAGAATGAGCAAATCACAGACTACCAGAATCCTCAGCCAGATCACCATAGTTCTATACCAGAACATAGTGAAACAGAGCCTGTTCCCAATGCACAGGCGCCCTCTGGTGGAAGTGAAACAAACCAAGGTAAATAAGCTATACGTTACAGTTACACACACACTAGTATATAAATGTTTTTGAGTCCGCATTTCTTTGTACAAAATAAAGCTTTAAAGGGTTAGTTCAGTCAAAAATGAAAATTAGGCTGCGTTTCACTCACCCTCAAGTCATCCTAGGTGTATATGACTTTCTTCTTTCAGACGAATCCAGTCGGAGTTATATTAAAAATTGTCTTTGACCTTTCAAGCTCTATCGTTGTACTCAGCAGGTGTTGCATTCCTTCGGTTCAAAAGACGTGAAATAAAAAGCACCCTTCCACAAAAAAAAGTGTCTCAATTTTCATTTTTGGGTGAACTAACCCTTTAAGTGTGTCCAGACTAACTAAATAAATATAATGCATTCACAGATCATAATGACAACAGTATCAAAGATGAGCGTTTGGATAGGATAGAAGAGGATGTGCAGCGACTCTCTCTTGGCTTTGAGACTCTCCGTGGTACAGTGACAGGTCTGGAGGACAGCTTGCGTGCTTCCCTCCGTGAAGACGCCAACCGAATGTTGACTGCTCTCATTTCTGCAGGACCCAGTCCTATCGTCGCTCCTTTCCTGTCTAGGGACTCTTCTGTGGGTTTTGGAGATCTGCCTGGAGGTGCACTGGATTTTGACGGTTCAGATGTGGTGGGGCAGTTCCCAAACTTTGTTGATTTGACTGAAAAGGTTTCAGAGCTACGAGCAGAGCTCGTGGCAAAGGCATCTGAGCTTGAAGAGTTTAGAGAAGCAGTCGTAGGTCACAACAACACCCTTCAAAGACTGTCAAATGGGTCAGTGAACCTTACACAAACTGACTTTCAAAAGGCCCTGGAGACAATGGTGGAGTCCAAAATGAGTGAAGCTCGGGTGGCCACCTTAAATGGCTTTAAAAAGCGTGTGGAGAGTGCTGAGGAGCGATGCGAGGGTGGTATGGCAGAGGTGCGGCTCCAGTGCAAGGAGGAACTTTTGGATGGACAAAAGCAAATTGAGCAAGTCCTAAACATAAGGGCCATAGGATTGAGGACAGAACTTCAAAAACTGCAGGCTCAGCTTCAAGACCTGGAGCCTGAAGAGGGTTGCTGCATTGCCGTATCAGGTCTAACTGAAAGGCTCATTCATGTGGAGCAGTCAGTGGGTGGCTTGAATGAGTCCCAAATACACCTACGTGCCGAACTTGGTGGACACAAGGACCATATAGAGGGCATGTTGGAGGGTCGGCTGGGCTATGTGGAATCCAAGATGAACATTGCATTAAATCAAGAGGAAGCAAGCATTAACAAAAGAGTGCCTAGCAACCTGGAGGGGAAGTTTAAGGCTCTTGAAAGTCGTCTTTTGGCTGCAGTGGAGGAGCTAGGTAATGTCACAGCACCAACTTTGCTAGAGGGTCAGGCTGTGCCCACACTGGAGACAGAAGTAGAATCGCTCAGAAGAAGAGTGGAGGACGATTTGGACCGTTTACAGAAACAGCTCAAATCCATAGAGGTCATGTGTACTTCATCTTGTGTTCCACAGCCTGTTCTTACAGGATATGTAGCTCCTTTGGGAACTGAGGAGGAGGGAAGTGAGGACAACCGCAAGGAAATGAATGGGAAATTTGATTTACAAGTAGAGAGATTGAACAACCTCAATGCCACTCTACATAATCTTCTTGTCCAGTTGGCAGAGAAACAGGGCGAGGTAGGTCTTCAGGGTGAGGTGACCCTGCTGAAAGTTAGTGTGAACTCCGTTAACAGGTCTCTCTGTGGCTTGCAAGAGTCTCTTGGCTCTGTGATCAGAGAGGTTGGCCAAACCAACCTCACCTGGCAAGAAAGAGAAGAAAGGCTTGCACAGCAGGTGAAGGGTGTGGTTCAGCTGGTGGGACGACAGGCATCTATGTTGGGTACTGGGGAGCGAAAGTTGACCCGTTTGAAAGGGGAACTCCAGGATCTGCGGCGCAGAGTGGCCGGAGAGCTCCAGGGTTGCCATTCCACTGCCCTGGGTGTCCAGAAGGAGGTTACTGAAATCGGGGGTCGTGTTGCTCGTGTGGAGGGTCAGTGTGGAGGCCTGGCACACCTGGCTGACGACCTAGAAAGAATTCGTGGAGAGCTGGAGAGACACTCTGATGGGTATCTGTCTCATTTAAATAGCACCCTTGTTAACCACTCTCACCAGCTGTCCGAACTCAGAGATAGCATCCAAAACTGCACTGGACCATCTGGGTCTACTCGGATAGCTGGGTACAATTTAGCTGCAACACAACAAATGGCAGAACAACACACAACAGAACCGACCAATCCCAGAGGAGACCAGTTTGCAGTCCCCACACAGTACAGAGGTGACCAGTAATTCAAGTGCACTTTATAATGTGCAGACAGTCTTTACTCACAGATACTATTATATAGTGTCTTTCTCAGGAGACTCTTTTCTTACCAACATCTATTGTATGATCAGTGTGGAAATTCAATCTTCCAAGTCTGTGGTGCTGCTGTATTTTTATTTATTTTTTTACGTAGTGTTTTTAGGGTTAAGTATATGAAATGTCTTACTGTGTTCTTGTGAATATTTTTATATGAGTTGGATGTCTGTCTTTTTTTATTGTAGGACTTTTTTAAATTAGAGAGACTGTTGTTTTCATATAGGTGATTCAACATTTCTGGAACACAACTTTTTTTGAACTCTTTTGTGTGTGTGTGTGTGTGTGTGTGTGTGTGTGTGTGTGTGCACGCGTGTGTGTGTGTTTGTACCTTTATATATGGTTTGTGAAAGCTTGTTCTTAATAAAATGTTGAAATCTCACTTCATTTTTTAGTTTATGAGGTTTGCATGTTACTGTGTAATGTGTATTATTAATCTCCAACAGAAAATATTCAAATGGCAACAGGCTAATAATTGCACGCTTTAATGGCATAACATAAAGTACTTTTGAAAAATTTAAATTTTTAATCAACATCTAAGATGATTTCTTTAAGGGTTTCTAACATTTACAGAAAATTTGGAAAGGACACCTAAAAACCCTTGCATATAACTTTATAGTGATTATTTAGGTATGTTGGTGCTGATACTTACAGCCCCCCCCCCACTGCTGTTTCAATTTTTAAATGTATTTTTATTATTCAAAGGCATCATATCCAAGCACTGCTGCTGCCAGCAAACCAAAAATCTTAAAAGAAAAGCGCAAGCATGAAAAACGTGTGAAAGAAACAATGGTGAAAGCAGAAGGGTCATAAAATGCAAAACAGGAAATGAGAAAAGCAATCATTCATATAAATACCACATCTTATAATCACTACAAAGTACATTAGGATCTCTTTTTGTAAAATGTGTTTAAGAGAGTTTGACAGCAACACCATTAGATATCCATTTCAGGGCCGAGTAACCGAAAACTTTTTTTTACTTTTTCTTTTAAGATTATCCTTTCAGCCACAAACTTCAGCCAAAAATGTCTTTGCTAATTTACTCACTGAACCAGCATCTTCCCCAGAACATGCCCATCCCCAGCTAAGACAGACAAGAGAAGTAACAAGGAGGAGCGAGCCTGTGGTTGCTCTGAATAAGTCCTACAAGACGAAGGAGAACATATGACTTTTTTTCTTTTCCTTTTTAAAAATTTTTTTCAGTAAAAAATGTAAAGGAAGAAGTTGAGAATAAAAGGTATTACGTTAGCTGCACTTATAACATGGTGGGCAAGTAATAATTGGCCAAAAAATAAAATAAAATCATGATAATCCAATATCTAGTACATTTTTATA
>NW_015634502.1:635484-642070 GCF_001515625.1 Sinocyclocheilus rhinocerous
ATATATATATATATATTCTTTTTACCATCCATTGGAAATAAATCAACAGTAAATGAAGGTAGGTAGGTCCATGGCATAAATGATGAATATGACAATGGCCCAGGCCAGCTGTAATGCAGCCCCAAAAGTAGCATACAAAGGACATTGCTTTACAGAGCCTATTTAAAAAAATTAATTAATTAAAACATAAAATAACTGTGTGCATAATGCTCAAAAAAAAAATTAAGTATACTTACACTCAGGGGTGCCGTAATAATCGCGTTCCTGGCCCCCTCTCCCTCATCGGGCCCTTGGAATCGTCCTAACCTTCCCCCCCATTACGGCGCCCCTGCTTACACGTAATTATATACAATATTAAATAACATATATAAATGTACTTTGATATTGCATTAGTTCATAACATATCATCAATAACACACACACACACACACATGTTGGTACTGGTGGTTTACGGGGACTCTCCATAGGCGTAACGGTTTTTATACTGTACAAACTGTATTTTCTATCGCCCTACACCAACCCTACACCTAAACCTACCCCTCACAGAAAACTTTGTGCATTTTTAGATTTTCAAAATTTACCATTTAGTATGTTTTTTAAGACTTTTGAATTACGGGGACACGGGTAGTGTCCTCATAAACCACCTTCATATTGTAATACCTGTGTCATACCCAGGTCATTATACAAATTTGTGTCCTCATAAACCACCCAAACCAGTGCACACACACA
Organism: Sinocyclocheilus rhinocerous; assembly: GCF_001515625.1. Classification (NCBI taxonomy): domain Eukaryota; kingdom Metazoa; phylum Chordata; class Actinopteri; order Cypriniformes; family Cyprinidae; genus Sinocyclocheilus; species Sinocyclocheilus rhinocerous. Next base: position 636,214 of record NW_015634502.1, read on the forward strand.
CACACACACACTTATGAACTATATCAAACTGCATTTATACATGTTATTTTACAGGGCAGTCAAGGAGAGATAAAACGTTGTTCAGATATGAAGCTCTGTATTTTAAAACCGAAAAGGTTACATATTACATCTTTAACTAGGCTAAAATGAACACACAGTAAAATTTCGAGTGTGTCCTCAGGTAGTTGTCACAATCTTTACAACAAACTTGTTAAGCATAAAACTTAAATACACATTGAACCAATATATATAACTAAATATTCTATAGCCTATTATTATAGTGGGTTATAAATTATTTAAAAACCTAGTCGATTGATATGTTTGATGCATGAATTACCTGAAAAGAAGCTGTTGATGGGATGCTTTCACAATGGTGCTTTATGAAATAAAACCGCAGCGAGCAGAGACGAAACTGATCACATACTGTACATAATTGCACAACATAATACACTTACACCCATACGAATAACAGTAAATGACGCATATAAGATTCCCCGTTATCTCATTATCTCTGCTACTGTTGCTTACTAGTAAGCAGTGTCTCCTGTTGCCAAGTCCGCGGTTTTCCAGCGGAATTGGGCTGCTTTACACTGTTGCTGCGGTTGTTTTGACTTGGTTTACTTGAGTTTCATAACCGATTAAACACGTTTCTGTTGAGCTTATGAATGTAATGTCCGATCAGAGGCATTTTGATTCGTTACCGCGGTGAACGTTGTTTAGTGGACGTGCTCACTGAATACATTCAAGAATTCTGGCATGGTCATGAACAACTAAGTACAGAAAAGATGCAAGTAAATGATTCATTTTGCCGTTTAGACAGCTTCAGCGATTGTAACTGGAGTTTTTGCGAAAGTGCATAACTCATATTAGACTGAAGTAGCTGCTTGGACCTCAATGTAATGAATGCTCTTTCCACCTCAAAAAAACTTTGTATTAATCGACATTAATGATCATTATTACAATATAAAGAGCAATAATCAACAATTTTGTGATGATATTGCAACTTCACCCTTTATTTATTTTTATTTTTCTATTTACATTATGCAATTTTGTGTAAATACGAACATGAGCAGTGTAAATAAACAGAAATTTCAGGTCAGATGCAGGGTCTGACCCACATTTGCAGCAATGGCTTTTGTTGATGCTGAAAAAAATATTGATTGGTAACTGTCTTATTATGAATTATTAAAGTTACTGGTTAAAGTAGTTATTAAATACATAAGTATTTTTAACATTTAAAAAAAATACAGATACATTTAATAATTATTTGATTCTGGTGTGTGTACACAACTAGTTTTGATTAGCAATTGGGCTGGTTTTCATATGCAGACCTGGCAACCCTACTAGTAAGTGACACATACAGTAAGTGTTCTCTCAACCACTAGATTGAACAAAAACTCAAAGATAAATAAATAAATAAAACAAATACATAACAAATAATAATATAAATAAAAGAAGATATTACAGATTCTCTTTTGTTTTGATAGTTATATATTAGAATGTGTGATTTTTGTTTCAAGAGAGGAATATGTTGATTCTTCCATCTTGCAACTGGTTGCTGCTTTAAAAAGTGTTATGAATTTGATCTGCATAACTAAACATTCTGTATTGTCGTTGTTGTAAATCATATAAGGATGAAATAAACAGTTGTTCATTTTGTTATCATTAAATAGATTCCTGATTTTCAGTTTTGAAAACATAAATAAAATAGAAAACATCCTATTTTATTGTAAGTATTGAATCATAGAAGCAACCAAAAAAAACAACTTTTTTTTTCAACAGGATAACTTATTCTTTATTGAATTTTTCCTTCATGGATTCCATAGAACAATACAACAAAATTTCTGGATAATTTTGGTGATTGAGTTTTCAGCATGGTCATAACCATTTTCATCAATATCTTCATAAACGCTAAGAATATATCATACACATTAAATACAGCACAACCCAAAGGCATCGAGAGTTTCACAAGACATATCAAACACCACTAACAACGGAGAAGTTGAGTAGCATATTCATTTGGAGGAGGAGAAGAGTGGGCCAGAGCAGAGAATGGAAGAGAAAGAGAGAGAATGAGGGAGGGAGGGAGAGACACGCTAATACATTTAGCAGGCCGACGGCCTTCTACCCAAAAGCGAAACCTGGTCGCAGGCAAATTAAAGAATCCAAAAAAATAAATTTAAATAGATAGTTATAAGTCTTGGCAAGCTTGCATTATGAGCATTTGATCATGCAATAATATAAAGGATCTCATCATAACAACGTCTGCTGCATCAGCCCTAAATGAAACGATGATCAACCCAGGGCAAAAACTAATCTGGTGCATTTACTAGATTAATAAGATGTTTACTCAACATCCTTGCATCTGAAAGTGCTAGACTTTAATATATATTGTTTGAATACTATACAAAACAATAACTTTAAAGACTTTATTGCATCAGTTACCTGCCATAAATGCGGTTCAAATGATATTTCATAGATAATTTAAATGACCCCCTTGATTCCGGCCGAGAGGTCAAGCTATCATATACACCAGATATTTTTGATCATCTGCATTTTGAATGATTGATCAAGCAGAAAAATAATCTAAACTGGCATTCGGGTGATGCTTTGATGCCAATCATGGAACTTTCACACTACAGCAGTTCTTGATATTCGTTAAAGAATGTGCAGGTACTTTATATATATTTTTATATTTACATCTGAAAATATACCTCAATATCACAGGCTTAAATCCTGTAATATTGTATATGCTTTTGAGAGAGGGAAACAAGAAAATATCGATGAAATTGAAACTGGCACGTATATCTACATTACTGACATCTCCACACACAGGATTGATTCTCTCTGTCCGGTGCTCACAAAACACAAACAAAACCCCAGTCAATATATATTCATATATCTATTTTTAGCATCCTCTAACTTAAACAGCACTACATCAACACAGCACTCGGAGGCATTGTGTCATGAACAACCATGCTATTTCTGCACTGAGAACGCATGTGCTTTTCAAAAGACAAAGATTTGAGAGAGAGAGAGAACTAAACAAAGTCAACATTTTCAGTCAGGAAATGTGAAATGCTTTAAGATACACTAGACCGTTTTGCTTGCTGGTTGAAATAATGTGGTCCCTCCATGAGTTTGGGAATGATTCTGCCCACGGTAGCCTTTGATGCCCCCCACCACCTCAGTCTCAGTCACATCAGTGCTCCATCCCACCCATGAAGAAATAAAAACCAACAAAATACCAAACAAAAGAGGTCAACATAGAAATGGAACAAACTCTACCAAACCACGACCAACCAGAGGCAAACATTTCCAAGGAACAAATTATGTGGGGCTTTGTGAAATTTTTTCACATTATTATCATTATTATTATATTTATTTAGGGTCTCTAAATTTGACTAGACTACAGTGGAATAATCCCATTCATATCTTTAGGAAATATTTATATATGTATATATATTCATTTATAATGATATCTATACAGCACAGACAAATACATTCTCTCAAGTTTAGCATTACTATTGTCAACATCATTAATTCAAAATTCATATAGCAATAGGATTCATATGCTTTTCATAGTTTGGTACAGTATTCAAGTGTTTTGAAATTTGATCAAACTTTTTTTATTTGTATACATCACAATAATAAACAGCACATTAAAATCCCTCCTCTCTATCCCCCTCCCATCTATATGTGATTTGAGATTAGACCCTGTCCCCTTCCCTCCCTCCCGCCCCTCTTATCTTTCACAGACTTAAGCACAGACGCACAAACAGGGAGAAGTGTGGGGTTGTGGGTAGGGTTCAGGCATGAAATGGTGCTTGGTCAATATTAAACAAATATTAGATCGCACAGCAATGTGTAAAAATAATCGCCAGGCCGTTAGCGCCCTCTGCAGGCCTTTGTTGTAATGCGTAATGTACATTAGCTCTATTGTTTATAATACATTGTGTTTTAGCAATTTTGTTCAATAAAACCATATGATTTCTTGCTTTTAATACTTTATTTGAACTAATTATTATTGTCTCATTGCTATTATATATGTATTTTAAGTAATTTTAAAGGCTATTGTTCACTTACATCTATTTTTATTACCACAAAAAAATGTATTGTAATTATAAGGCACTATGAAATCCGTTTTATTTTCAAATTCAGTTTTTTTCCATTTTCATTTTTCTATACTCTGTTTTAATGGTTAAATTAAATTTTATTAACACAACATTATAATATACGGTATAAAAAAGGAGTATTTAATTTTAAGTAGGGCTGTCGCGATTCGTCGATTTTATTCGACTATTCGATTTTTAAAAATCCTCGACTTCATTTTGCTCGCGTCGACTAACCGGCAACAGTGGCTATAGCATTTCTGTCCTATAGAAATGGCCAAATATTAAAGATTAAGTGGACATTTGAATGAAATGGTGCTTGGTCAATATTAAACAAATATTAGATCGGGAAGCAATGTGTAAAAACAATCGTCAGGCCGTTGGCGATTTCTTGCTTTTAATACTTTATTTGAACTAATTATTATTGTCTCATTGCTATTATATATGTATTTTAAGTAATTTTAAAGGCTATTGTTCACTTACATCTATTTTTATTACCACAAAAAAAATTTATTATAATTATAGGGCCCTATGAAATCAGATTTATTTCCAAATTCATTTTTTTTCCATTTTCATTTTTCTATACTCTGTTTTAATGGTTAAATAAAATTTGATTCATCATAAAGCCTGTCTAATTAATTGAGTTTTACAGTTTCATCTTTACCAAATTCTGTTTTCCATTATTTTCTGGATTCCATTTTAATGGTTCCATTAAATTTTAATAATCAAAAGCATTTCCAATTAAATTTTTTTTTTTTTTTTTTCTTTTTTTTTTTCAGAAATACTGCACATTTAAATTTTTCTCCTAAATAAATTGTGGAAAATAACATTTCTGGTAAATACTAGAGCCCGACCGATATGGTTTTTTTGGGCCCGATAATTTTTTTTTTTTTCTTTTCTTTTTTTTTTTCAGAAATACTGCACATTTACATTTTTCTCCGAAATAAATTCTGGTAAATAACATTTCTGGTAAATACTCCTTTAAAAAGTGTTATTTTGATATTATTATTAGTAGACTAGAACACGTGGATATGTTGTCATTCTTACACTATAATACTGAACTTTGATTTCAGTAATTTGGACTATGAGATGGACACTTGCTTCTTGCACTCTATGTTGCACTTTACTTTTGCTTTAAATTTTGGATTTCATTTGGTTTAATAAAATATAGTTTAATACACTGAACAAAATTATAAACGCAACACTTTTGTTTTTGCCCCCATTTTTCATGAGCTGAACTCAAAGATCTAAGACTTTTTCTATGTACACAAAAGGCCTATTTCTCTCAAATATTGTTCACAAATCTGTCTAAATCTAAATCTGTCTAAAAACGAACACAGGTGCATTTTATTGATGGCATTTTGAATGCACAGAGATACCGTGACGAGATCCTGAGGCCCATTGTTGTGCCATTCATCCACGACCATCACCTCATGTTGCAGCATGATAATGGACGGCCCCATGTTGCAAGGATCTGTACACAATTCCTGGAAGCTGAAAACATCCCAGTCCTTGCATGGCCAGCATACTCACCGGACATGTCACCCATTGAGCATGTTTAGGATGCTCTGGATCGGCGTATACGACAGCGTGTTCCAGTTCCTGCCATTAATCAAAATAAAAATAGTCGTTAGTGGCAGCCCTAATTTTAATTTTAAATTACATTTAACAGTTAAACAAATTTTTGTTTTTAAAGATTATCTTTAGGTGAGCTAAAAGGACTCTTAAAGCAAAAAAAAAAAAAA
>NW_015634502.1:642302-646938 GCF_001515625.1 Sinocyclocheilus rhinocerous
AAAAAAAAAAGGTCAGGCACGATTAAATATCCAATATCGGCCAATACTAAACCATCAATATCAAAGCATCACATCTCCACTCACCAGCCATCTCCCGCTTCCGCAGATATTTCTTCGCTCACATCTGGTTGGAAAAGGAGGTGGGTGCCCCCTGCTGGTCATATCCTCCCTGACCGTAGTCTCCACCCTGATTGTAGCCTTGCTGGCTGTAATCGGGCTGGTAGCCACCCTGGGAGCCGGTGTACGGGTCCCGCTGCTCATAACCTCCCTGCCCGTAGGAATCAGGGGCGGGCTGCTTCTCTTGGGCAGGCTGTTGACGCATAAATGGTGCGATGATCCCAGTCTCCTTGAATACAAACCACAGGTTACCCGTCCACAAGATCAGGTTGAGGAAGCCAAAGACCTGGAGAGAAAAATAAATAAAAATAAAGTTAATTCAATTAAAAAGTTTGTTCTAATCTCAAGAGACATTAGAAGAACTGCATAGAAATGTATTTTTTATCAATAAGGGAATTTCCTGTTCGGCCAAGCAGAACTGACTCACCACAGAAGTATTAAGACCAGACATGACGGGGTCGTAAACTTCACGGCAGCGGTTGCCTTCCTGTTCACAAGCGGGGATAAGATCTTGGACCTTCTCTGGGTCTGTAGCTGTCTTGACATCAGACAAACCCTTTGCCCATGCTGCCGAGCTCACCAGCCACATGAAGGTGAATACACATGTCACACCAAAATCCTGCAATGATATTATTTATTTAGAATTATATGTAAATATATAGGCTTGTGTTGTATGAAACACTGAGCTGCTACAGTATGTCAATAATTCAACCAAAATTCTTTATTTACTCACCCTCATGTCATTACAAAAACCCCATGCTAATTATTTTTATTATTAGTTCATAGTGACCAGGGGCCAATAAGTGGTCCATATCAAGGCCATAACCATGTCTTGAAGATTTTTAGAATAGAACAGAACAGTGAAGGAAATGCTAAGTCTAATTCTAGTATGGAAGCAATCATTTTGTAATATTTTAAAATACACACTCACTCTTATTTGTATGCCTTAATATGTCAAAAACACATTTCTGCTCTCATCACATTCAGTTAGGAATATCATGCATCGTGTAAATTATATCATATCTTCAATTCAAAACTGCCACGTTTGTTAAAAAAAAAAAGTTGAGTAGTTTGCATCGCTAGATATTACCATTGGTTGTTTAACATTTCTGTTGTAAAACAGTTGTCAAATATTTAATGTTTTACTACTTCCATCTTAATCTTGCTCTCTTGCCTGCTTACTTTGATTTGATTGGCCATCTCAATCATTTTGACAATGACAAGCACTGTTAGGTCGCTGAGGCAGACCAGCCTAAAAATTAAATTTTCAAACCTTTTTATTCTAAATAAACAGAGTGCAAGAATTTCAAATATTTGGGGGGACAATTTGGCCATTTCTAATTATACAAGGTCTATGGTAATATAGGGTGAGTAAATAATAGCAGATTTGTAGTTTTTGGGTGAACCAAGCTTTTAACAAACTGTTAGTGCTCATGTATCATTGAAGAAAACTCACAATCAGTGGTCCTTTATTGTTCTCACGGTACTTCTCAAAGGCAAAGATATAGATGCTGAGAGCTGCCATGGAATACAGGAATGCAAAAACGCCTATGGTGACAAAGAACTCTGCTGAGGATGAGTAATCCCCAACCAGGAAGAAGCGGTCATTTTGGCCGTTCTTGCAGGCGGGGGCATCAAAATACACTTGATGAAGCCTGGAGGAGATACAGGGGAACAGGGTTACTGAGAGAACCGTAATACCTTCAACGTTGGACATCTCAGCACATTTACAATTTTAACCTAATTTAGAGTGATTATACCACATCTCAGTGGGCTAGAGAAACAGTTCAGCTTGGATTATGAACCAAAAGGAAAAGGAGAAATTACATATTTAGTGTACTTGGGATCGCAAACAATCGCCCAGAAGCACTAGAATTTAATAAAACAGGTTTCAAAATGTGGTTCCAAGAAAAATACTATATATTTTATTAATAATAAAAAAATAGTGTGGGGGGGGGGCTGGGGGGCTTTGGCATTTCATAATTTGAAAACCCTGCCAAGTAAAACACCAGAGGGTTTGTAGGGTAGAGTGGGGGGAGACGCCCCCCTTAACAAAAGTTAAATGTCTCCAGAATAGTTATCATAGTTTTAATGACAATGACATAAATTATAAATCAAGTATGAAAAATGTCCAGAGTTTTCATGTTATTAGATTTTTAACAAAAATTTAATTTGTACCAAGGGAGCGTTTTGGGTAAAATGCCCCCAGTCTGACAAAGCAATTTGTTTAATACATTTACAGCAAAATCAGAGTACAGGCAGTTTTAGCATAACATTAAAAAGAATATAATCAATAATTATGAATTACAAAATTATAATAGCCTATTTGAAAAATATTGTTAGCCGATGATAACTGGCTAGCTAACTAGCTACCTGATGCTAACTTGAGGTAATTGTTAAATTTATTCAACCAACTAGTTAAAATACATATGATGGAAAAACAAAGGATCTGATGTTCAGAACAGAGTAACTACAGCAATTAAGCCATGTCCTCTGGGGGCATTTTACCCCATAGACTATGTTTGAAAAAAAAATGTAATTCTGAAAATATAATTATATTTTTCTTAAATAGCACGTACTCCCTATCTACAGGCCTTACTATTCTCATATCATATATACTGTGGTTATAGAAAAGAATCACCACCCTTTAAAATAATCACATTTTGTTGCTTTGCAGCCTGAAATGGAGGCAGACAGAGTTTTTGTTTTATCCAGCTGTATTTACTCAGTGCAACTTATCTTCCAATTGAAAGATATAACAGCAACATGTCATAAAAAAACAAAAAAACAGAATCAATGAGTTGGAAAAAGGATGACCTTCCTCCTAAATGACTCAATCAGGTGTAGCTTATCACCTTCTCAATGGCACACAAAACCATTTGACTTTCAGCTGTGATGAGCTGTGGTCATTTTGATTAGCTCAGCATGAAAAGAGCTCTCCTGGAGTATGTCAGTCCTTGGTAGTGCAACTGAAGCAAACAATCAACTATGGGTGGTAAGACACTGTCAAAAGATCTCCGGGATAAAGTTGTGGACAGGCACAAGTCAGGAGATGGATGCAAAAAAAATTAAAAGACTTTATCAATGCCTAGAAGCACAGTGAAGTCTATTAGTGTATTAAGAAGTGGAAGGTATTTGGTACAACACAGACCCTCCCTGTATCAGGACGTCACTCCAAACTGGATGAAAGAGCCAGGAGGAAACTGGTCAGAGAGGCTACCAAGAGGCCTACAGCAACTCTGAAGCAGAGAAGAAAATCTGCTGCCCTTTGCCAGAAAGTTGCCAATGGGAAGAAGGTTTACCTTCCAACATGACAATGACCCAAAGCACACAGCGTTTGGGCATAGATAGATAGATAGATAGATAGATATACATAGCTATAGATATATATATATATACATTATATATTATGTATATTCATTGATGAATAGAAAGAATAGTATTTATTTTAAATGCAGTCTTTTATTAACAATGTAAAAGTCTTTACTATCAGTTTTGATCAACTTAATGCATCCATGTTGAATAAAATTATTCATTTCTAGTAGTGCCATTACACTGATTTAATCAATTTACCTCATTTGATATTAGAACAGTTTTATTCTGTTCTGTTTGATTTCAGGTGCAGTATTCAATTCATTCAAAAGATTATATCACCCAAACCTACAATTTAAAATGTTAACATTTAATAAACACTCTGTCATTTAAAGAATCACCACCCTTTAAAATAATCACATTTTGTTGCTTTGCAGCCTGAAATGGAGGCAGACAGAGTTTTTGTTTTATCCAGCTGTATTTACTCAGTGCAACTTATCTTCCAATTGAAAGATATAACAGCAACATGTCATAAAAAAACAAAAAAACAGAATCAATGAGTTGGAAAAAGGATGACCTTCCTCCTAAATGACTCAATCAGGTGTAGCTTATCACCTTCTCAATGGCACACAAAACCATTTGACTTTCAGCTGTGATGAGCTGTGGTCTAAGAAATAATGGATGGGGCAAAATACCATCAAATTCTTGAGGAAAATCTGCTGCTTGCCAATGGGAAGAAGGTTTACCTTCCAACATGACAATGACCCAAAACACACAGCAAAACTGAGCACACAGTGGTTGAAGGAGAAAAAGGTGAATGTCCTTGCATGACTGCTACTACTACTGTAGTCAGAGCCCAGACTTAAACCCCATTGAAAATCTGTGGAATGACTTGAAGACTGTAGACCACAAACAGTCTCCATCAAATTTAACTGAAATTGAGCAGTTCTGCAAAGAAGAGTGCAGTTCTTTGCAAATATTGCAGTCTAGATGTGCACAGTTGCTGTAATTAGTGGTTCAACAAAATACTGACACAAGGGGGGTGATCCTTTTTCCTGATTCTGATTTTTTTGATTTTTTTCTGTTGGTGTTATATCTTTCACTTGGATGTTATAAGTTGCACTGAATAAATACAGCTGGATAAAACAAAAACTGTGTCCGTCTTCATTTCAGGCTGCAAAGCAACAAAATGTGATTATTTTAAAGG